>NC_135317.1:108561985-108665065 GCF_048772815.1 Callospermophilus lateralis | reverse complement strand
GTGTCTAGACAGCGCAGTGGTGTCATCTCTAGGGCCAGTCATGGATACTCCAGGCTCGTGGGTCTCGGCTCCAACCACCAGATTCTGCCACTGGCACAAAAGCAGCATTAGAAAGCACCCCAAGAACGGCAGAGCCGGTGTCCAGCGGAACTCCACGACACAATCAGGTGGCCGCTGGTGTGCCCACGGGCGGAAGCTGAACCCTGGCGTTCACCAGCGTGGGACGATGGCCGGGGGTGAGGAGGGGCAGCTCCAGGTGGGCAGAGGTAGTGGCCCATCTGGACCAGAGGCGCCCGGAGGACCATGCACGAGGCTGGCCGGGTGGCCAGATGGTATTGGAGATAGACTGCCAGCACAGGCCCCTCCTCTGGGACACCCCAGAATAAACAATGCCTCCAGGTTTCAGCTGGGACTCTGCCCTAACGGCAGACCAAAGACACGGAGGTTAAGCTGAGGGAGCTCTGACCAGTAACCAGCCGTCCTCAGGTTCACATTGGACAGACATCCCTGGAGCACTGGCCATGCACCAGGCCCTGGGACCAAAGGTGGTGAAAACTCTGCTGGCTGACAGCTCCGTGCAGTGATGGTGGGTAAGGACCCTCGGCACCAGTGTGACAGTGGTCTTCCACCCACACTTGCTGCTCCCCCACATCACAGAGGACAGAGGAAGTGTCCTTCCCGGATCAAGGTGGACCCTCCATTTGGTCCTGGAGACCACCCACTCCCTCTGCTAGGGACTTCACACCCCCGGCTCACTGCGTCCTCCCCAGACTGCCATGGCGCGGGTGGTGACTGGCGTTCGCCTGGTGTGGACTGACCCAAGGTGGTGGGAGGGGGGCTGACCCACCTGGTCCCTTTCCTCCAGCCGAGCAGCAGGTCAGCGGCAGGAGCCAAGGCTGGTGACGACAAGTGCATCCCACGCCCCGAGCTCCGTCTGTGTTAGACACACACAGGACACCACAGGGGACAGAAGAGACAGAAGTGCACATCCCCAGAGCTCACGGCAAGAAGGCAGGTGAAGAGGCGGCAACCCGTTCCTTTGACCGATGCAGGATCCATCGGAGTAAGAACGGGGAGGAGCCTGCACCTCTGCTGGGCCTCCTGAGGAGTGGGGCGTGGGTCTCCTCTGGGTTCAGGGGGAAGCTGACAAAGGCTTAGCCAACAGAAAGTGGGGTCTGGAGAGGTCACTGCAGGTGACAATCAGGGAGGCCTTCCTGTGGCACACTCTCACTGTACAGTGCCCCGGGTCAGCCCAGAGGATTCCTGGGCAAGCGCAGGGGCGGGGACCCCCAGGAGGGCCTGCCTTCTCCAGGCACCAAGCCCTGGGGAATCCTCAGCAGAGGCCTGCCCAGAACTGGGGTCCCTTCTGCAGGCCACGGAGGGCAGTGGCTCCTTCTCCACCTGGGGCTCCAGGCTGTGCTCTGGAGGAGAGCCCCTGACTAGGCTGGTTGTGCCCCACAGAGACTCACTCCTCCTGGCACCTTATCTCAGGAGCACGCGTTTTCTGCCTGTGAGCACCATGCTGTGTGCAGAAATAAACAAAGCATCAGTTTGTGATTCCTTAGTAATATTTGCAAGAAGTTAAACATTAGAACATCTGTAATTGTGCCTGGAAACATTAACTGGGCAGACGCCCTGGACCTGCTGGAGAGAGGCTGCAGGAACAGAGCTCGCAGGGCCTGCATGCAGGTCTCGTGTGAATGAAGCTCCTGGTGTTGTACAGTGCACTGTGTGCACAACAGTGCCTGGTGACCCTCTGTGACAGACAGGGAAGTCAAGAGCGCCAGAGAGGGAAGGGCTGGTCATAGTTCATTCATTCCACAGCGTGGGGATATTTAAGCCTAGCTGTGGGTGGTCCACAGTTCAACCTAGAGCTGAACATTGCAAAGTACCTCACATGATAACTAGCAATATCCAGGGCTCCAAGATCAGTAGATGGGTGTTTGATCTCCAAAGCCATCATTGGGATAGAAAAAGAATGTACGGCTAACAAGCTAAAGAAAAGAAAATGAAATCATAAACAAGAAGCCGAGAAGGGGAAGGGAGGGCAGGAAAGCAAACCTGAGGAACGCGAGGCCAACATCAGCAAAGTCACATTGAGGGTCAGAGTTTGCGTCCTAAACAAAGCCCAGCTTCATGCTGCTTAAAATACGAGCTGAACACAGGACGTCGACAGAGTGAAGGGTGCAGAGGGTGCACAAGGCAGGTGCTGAGGAGCCTCCGAGCGGCCACACCAAGGTCCAAAGCAGAACCCTCGATGGCAAGAAGCCTCACGGGAGAGAAGGGCGCTGCTCGGTGCTTGAAGGAAACCCCCAAGGAGACAGAAGCCCCAGCTCTCTGTGTCTCTGATGATATCGCTTCCAAATGTGCAAAGCTAAGTGGACAGAGTGTCCAGAAGAGACGGACGCACACACACTCATGGGACAACAGACAATTGACAGGCACGGTGACCAAGAGACCGGAGATGTTCACAGGTGAAAGCCACAGAGACAGGAGGTCTGTGCCCCGCACAGACACACAGACCCGCCCACCCCACAGAGGCAGACCTGTGTTCAGAGCATAAGGAAAATCCACTAAAAGTGGCCTAGGCTCACCCACAAAGCAAATCTCCAAGAAGTTTCAAAGGATCAAACAGTAGAATTTAACTAGAATCCAATAATAAAAAACATTACTAGCAAATCCCCAAATATTTACAAATTAAGAACTTAGGCAATGCATGAGAGCTCTTATTAACAAGAGTGTCCACCGCGGTCCACACCTTCAAGAGCTCAAAGTCTGTGGGGGAAAGACACATGTGTGGAGAGCCATTGTGCTGGGTGGACAGGGCTGAGCGCGGACCAGGAAGCTAGGAGGCTTTGCGCATGCTGGGCAGGGGGACAGCTCAGGTCCTCAGAGCTGAGGATTATGGCAGGAAAGACCTCTGAGGAGGAGACACGCTGAGGCTAAGCCTTGAGGAGTGGAGGAGCGTGTTGAGGCAGAGTCTGGAGAAAGCGGCTGGAGCAGAGGGCCGTGGGAGGAGGCCGCTGCAGGAGAGCTCAGGAAGACGGAGCGATGGACGCACAGCCCAGGCAGAATGCAAAAGGGACCAGGGGCAGCTGAGGGCCCCACTGAAAGGCCAGGTGGTCTGGATGTCACTCTGAGCCCCATGGAGAGTCAGAGAAGGGTCGGAGCCAGGGTAAGCCCTGGGGGGGAGCAGGAGCACGGGGAACAGACCACGAGGCGGGAGCGGGAGAGAGCCCACCCTGGCAGCAGGAAAACCCAGGCCTCCCTCCCGACAGAGCCACCCACACCCCCTTAGCAGCAGCCTAACAATGCGTTAAATCACCGCCTAATCGCGCCCTTCAAGGTTAATGCTGCAAAATGGGAAATGTGTGTTGAATGTTTAGTCTCATCTCCGCCACCCAAGCCCCAATTTAAAAGCCAAATCTTTTTTAAAACAGAATGAGACAAACCCCTTAGACACAGCTCAGACCTCAGAGTCCCACGTTTTTCTTTTGCAAATACACCTTTTCTTGCATATCCTGTGTCTCTGAGCCCGCTGTCCATGCAATCCCAAGCAGTTCCCAAAGCTTCTGGCCCCCTTCCCAAGCCTCCTGGGTACAGCCCACAAGCCCTGGAGCCAGGTGGCTGGAAAGGGACTCGGGGCATGACTGTGTCCCTTCCCCTCATGTCCCTTGTCCCTTCCCTCCCCTCCGGTGCTCTCCCTGCTGGTCCATGCCCCTCCAGAGAGCACCCTCCCCTCCCCTCCCCTCCCCTCTCCTCTCCTCTCTTCTCCTCCCCTCCCCTCCTCTCCTCTCCCCTCTCTTCTCTCTTCTCCCCTCCCCTCCCCTCCCTTCTCCTCTCCTCTCTTCTCCTCCCCTCCCCTCCCCTCCCCTCCCCTCTCCTCTCCTCTCTTCTCCCCTCCCCTCCCCTCCCCTCCCCTCTCCTCTCTTCTCCCCTCCCCTCCCCTCCTCTCCTCTCCTCTCCTCTCCTCTCCCCTGGGGTTGTGGCAAACGCAGCATGTTGGGCTGTCCCGGGCTGACTTCCCTCCACAGTGAGGCCCAACAACATGGCTGGCCTCCCATGGTCGTCCTGGGGGACGTCACTGAGGTGTACTGGCAGAGTCAGGTCCCAGTGGAGCAGACTTGCTCTCTCCCCTCGCCCAAACCAGCGCCCTCCCCAGCCTACTCCTGTCCCCTCGCATTTCTGATTCTCCTCTTCTGGCTCCGGCTGGGTGTCCCCAAGTGGACCTGTTTCCCTCACTTCCTGGGTCACCACGCACATCCATGTTCCCACACGGCCAGCCCCTGCCCCAGCGTTTGGAGGCAGCTCCCCACTGCGGTGTCTTCTGATCGAAGCTCTCACTAAGCAGAGCAGCTTAGTGGGTTCTCCTCTTTGTCTTCTGCCTGAGTCCGGGGCTCTCTGGAGCCTGGTGAAACCTCCTGAGTCTCTATTTCTTTATTTGCAAAACCAGGGTGATTTGTGCCTGGAGGCTTCTAGAAGAATTAAGTGGGGGCTGGGCTGGGGCTCAGAGGCAGAGCTGGCCTAGCAGGCACCAGGCCCTGGCTCCATCCTCAGCACCACATAAAATAAATAAAGATATTGTGTCCACCTATAACTAAAAAAAATCAATCTTAAAAAAAAGAATTAAGTGAGATGACATTTGTAAATCACTCGGCAAGTGGTGAAGTTTAGGATATATTAGACTGTGGTTATCTCAGCCCGGGCCCAAACATGCACAGTTGAGCACCCACAGAAGCACCTTGGCACCAGCGGGGTGGACTGAGTGGGCTAGAAAGGCGCAGGGCTGGGACAGCGCTGCGGGCACTCTGCACAGAGCCTGCCTCTCCCTGCCTGTCAGTCCTGCACACTTCCCTCAGGGTAGGATCGGTCTTTGCCTGGCAAGACAAGAAGCGGGATCCAGAGACATAGCCAAGAAGCCTTCAAAGTTTGCAGGACTAGCATGTGACAGAGTCCAGACTGGAGCCCTGGGGTATCCAGCCCCAGAACCCCTTCTCCTTTCACCACCTACTGACGTCTGCATGCTGGATGTGAGGAGGTCTGGGAGGAGTACCCGGGAGGTGAGTGCACTGCTGGGAAGGACTGGAGACTCCTGCCGGGCCTGTGGGCGGCCAGCCAGTGTGAACACCACGGAGGAGGGGAGTGCCTCTGGTGCGACCCTGTCTCCTGAGCCCCCCGACTCCTCCTGGGGAGACGCTCTGAGACATTTCCAGGAATCTCGCCCCTCCTGGAGCTGAGGCAGTGGTTTGTGTTGCTCTTAGGTGGTGCTGATGGCCTCTGGGGGGCTCAGGCACAAGTGGAGAGAGGGACAGGTGACCTGGGGAAAGGAGGGGCAGGAAGAGAGACAGGGAGGAGAGGGAGACAGCAAGACTCACAGGGCAGGCGAGTTCCAGCTCCATGACAGCTGGTGCACTCACGGTCCCCGACTGGCCCTGGGGTCTCTCCCTCCCTGAGGACCCTCAAAAGCCCCTCTTTGTGTCCTGCGTGCACCAGCCTGGAAGAAGAAGTAGTCCAGGCACAGGCTTTGCAAACTGTAATGTGCCACCAAATGCCCGGGATTGTGTTGGCGCGATTCCGAGTCCCAGGCCTGCGAGGGGCCGGAGGCTCCGCATTCCTGCGAGGGTCCACACTAAGTGGCGAGGGCCCGGCACCCCGGGTCCCCTCAGGAATTCTGCTCTTTCATCTCCCCCCACCCTGTGCTTCTCTTCACAGATGACCAAAATGCCACGTGCCTGAAGCCCACGGAGCTGCGAGGGTGGCCCATCTCGCAGGTGGGGAACCCACTGCGGTACATGTGCCTCACCCACCTGGACCGCCGGGACTACATCTTCCTGCTGCTCATCGGCTTCTGCATCTTCGCTGCGGGGACCGTGGCCGCCTGGCTCACAGGCGTGTGTGCCGTGCTCTACCAGAATGCCCGCCGCAAGTCCAGCGAGGACGAGGCGGACGACGAGGCCGGGCACAAGGTGGAGGTCGGCCGGCACATCTTCCAAACCAGCGTCACCTCGAGCCACACGGCGTTCCCTCACCTCATCTAGCTGCCGGGACCCCTCCCGCTGCACCCAGGCTCCCTGACCCCCTGGGCCCCCTCTCTCTGCCGTGGAGCAGCCTCTGGGACTGAAGCTTTCTAGTAAAATAAATAGTTTGCTGGTCATTCCAGAGTGGTCCCTTCCTGCGCTGCCAACCCCAGCCACCTCCCTGAGCTCAGCAGGACAGGGTGGAACAGCACAGAGAAACAGGGGCACATGCCAAGGAAGCCCCCAGTCAGCGGGCCCATGTTCAGTGAGCACCCTCCACATCCCAGACCAACTTCCCAAACCAGCTTCAGCAGGGAGGGATACAAGAAGCACAAGATCTAGGCCCCTCCCCAAAGAGCAAGCAGCTAGCGGGGTCAGGATGTCCCCAGGTGCCCAGCCCCGTACTCCACCTCTCCGTCATCACAGGACTCCACAGTCTTGATACGCTTGAACAGTGAAAATCCGAGACTGGGCACCCTGTGGTGACCCCACTGGAAAGTAGCATAGCCCCCCAGAGACCCCTTCCCTCCTGTCGCAATCTGCCTCCCTGGGAAACACTGAGCAACAGGACCCAGAGATCATCCCACAAGCCGTGGACAGAACCACAGTGTGGGCACACAGAGGTGGCCACCACTCGTCTGCCCTTACCACACCCAGCACCGTGCCCAGCTTCAGACACATCCCTCTTCGGTGGCCAAGTTCGGTGGCCACGGCTTCCCTGGTGTCCTGAGGCTCAGATGCTGGCCACCAGTGGAACCCACACAGGAAGCGGACCAGGCTGGGGTTGGGTGGCCAGCATCTCGGGCCTCCAGGAAGCACGCCAGGGAGCAGTGTGGACTCCAGCCTGGTCCAGCTCTCAGGGCAGCTCAAAGAAGGGCAGGGACAGAAGAGGGCATGGCTGAGCCGGTCACACATCCAGAGCGGGTCTCTTTTTCTCTTACCTGATCAATTGTTCTCATATCCAGCTCAGCGTGAAGTCCCCACCCATGGAGCCGGCTGTCCCTAACCCCCAGACCTGTTGTGTTGTCTGGTTTTGTGTGAGGTGCTGGGGATGGAACCCAGGGCCTCGTGCCCGCTGGGCCACCCGCAGGCCAGCCTGCGCTCTCTCCAGCTCCACTGTGACAGCACACCCTCGGTCAGGACCCCCGTCCTGTGGGCGTGCTTCCTAGATAGGTCTTGGGCAGGAGCCAGTTCCCAGCCCTACGCTGCACTTACCACTGTGTGAACCTAGTCCTCCGCCTGTGGTGGTGGCCCTGCGGGCAGAGGCCATCTGCCCCGGTCTTCTCTCTCCACACAGCGCGTAGGTGGTGGCTCATGCCAAGGAGGCTCCGTGTTTACTCTGCATTCTGCAAGTCCCTGCTCTGTGTCCTGAGGTGAGGGGCCCTGGGGACAAGCATTTGCCTTCTGTGTGGCTCGGCTTCTTCATCTGTTCCCGGCAGTCATTGCAGGCTTAAGTCACATGGGGAAATGGTGAGGAAAATGAATTTGGCTTATAATAGGAATCATTTGAATATGGCATAATTTAGACCTACAGAAAAGCTACAGAGACAGCATAGAGGGTTCCCACAACCCTCACCCAGTTTCCCCTAATGCTACCCACACTCCAGTGTTACCTTAGCCAAAACTGACCAGCTTGTATGGGAATGCCACTCTCAACTAACACTGGACACTTCTAAGCACATATGTGTGCATGCCTGTGTGTGCGTGCCTACGTCATGTGTGCACGTGTCCTGTGTGCACAGGTGTGTGCATGAGTCTGTGTGTACATGAGCTCACTGAATCCTCGTAACCCAGGAGGAAGGTACTACTATATTCCCCCCAGATTACGAAATGAGTCTTAAGTACTCCACAGCTGGCAAGGCCAGGAGTCACCCAGGTGTGGCCAGTCACACCACAGGTGCGCTCTCCGTGGGGAGTCTGAGCGCCCAGACGCCTTGCCCGACGAACCTGGAGTGTGGTTCCTCACAGCAGCCAACACCCTGAGATAGACTGTGCCTGGGCCTTCCTGCAAGGACTCAAACCAAAGAACAAGGAGCATCCAACTGCCTGAGGGGCACGGGAGGAGGGGACGAGCCACAGAGCTCAGGAGCTCGCCTGGCTTGTGGAGACCAGGAAGCCCACGGCCTCGGGTGGAGAGGTGAGGCAGGGTAGGCAGTGCGCTTGGAGCGGAGGGAACCCAGGAGGCCCCTCTCCAGGAGGCAGTGGGGCCTGGAAGGCTTCCCAGAGCAAGAGGCTTGAGGGGAGGTGGGTACCCAGCAGGTGGCTAAGAAGCGGGGGGCAGGGAGCCCCCTGAGCAGTCCATGCAGTCCTGGGGTGGGAAAGAGCCTGATCCTTTCTGTGGCTGGGAGGCTGGGCAGCCCTCCTGCACCCTGAGGCTGGGCCCAGGGTGTGGCCTCAGAGGTCCACCCCAGGGCAGAACTAACAGGCTGCGAGCTCCGGGTGCCTGGGCCTGGAAGCGCCCCGTGTCACTTCCTCGGGCAGTTCCGTGGCCCCACCTTGCTGTGAGGAAGGGGGTCTGTGTTCCAGGAAAATAGGATGCTGTGGTGCACAGGGTCGCCTAACCCACCCCAGCAGGGAGTTCGACTGCCCGGAAACCCGTGCCAGCGTCAGGCTTGGGAATGATGTCATCCTCTCGCCCGCCAAGCTCACTGTGGGGGGGGGGGGGGTGCTGAGCGTAAGGTGCTCACCCAGCCCGCGTGAGGCCCGGGGTGTGATCTCGGCACCGCGAAGACAAGAAAGAACACAAGCCAGGTCCCTCTTGGATGCACTGCGGAGGCAGAGGGAGCCGAGACCAGATACCTCAGTGTCAATGAGGGCGATGGGCGGAGGCCCCGGTGGGGAACGAGGAGCCAGGTGAATTCAGAGGTGGCGTCAGGGTGGTCGGCAGGAGCAGCCGAGTGACTGGACCTGGGCAGCAGGATGACTGGGGGCGGGGCACACTCTGGTCTGTGCAGCAGTGGCTGGAGGCACAGGTCATGGGGGCAGAAGGAGCCGGGCAGCAGGCTGGACACAGGGACCAGCGGAGCGAGGAGGCCTAGGGAAGAGGAAGGCAGGGGGCGGGGTCAGCCCCTCCTCTGCAGTGGACAGTGGACTGTGCCTAACCAGACGGCCAGGTAGCAGCAGTGCGTGCAGATGCTCTGGCCATGGGCTGAGGGACAACAAGCAGATGCATTTTAAGTGTTGCCTCTGGAGAGGGAAGAGTAAGGTCCCAAAGGACAGGGACGATGAGCTTCATGACAAAGCGGTGCAGCGGTGGCTCCACGTGACAGTGTGCATTCCATGGAGTGATGTGGGGGGCCACACTGGTGGAGGTGCCCCGGCTCCCTCCAGAAGCAGTCCAGGCCTGCGAGGGCCGCGCCCCCCACCACAGCCGCACCCCCCACCACAGGCCGCACGCCCCACCACAGCCACGCGCCCCACCACGGGCAGCGCCCCACCACAGCTCGGGCAGCGCTCATGCCCTTGCCACGCCTCTCCACCGACACTCTCTCCTGACCTAGGTTCCAGGAGAATCCGGGAGGGCTTTCTAGGGGACACCACGCCTGGCCTGGATCCTGAGACATCCAGGATCACACAGGAAGGCCTTTCAGAAGGAGGTGAGGACGGAGGCCTGGGGACAGGAGAGCTGGGGATAGCCATGGTCCCTCTGCAGCCTGAGAGATGACCGAAGTCACGAGAGGAGGGGGACAGACCTATCGGGCAGCTCATGAAGCTATCTGCTGAGGGTTTCTCCAGATAAGGTCCTTCCGCAGCAGGGTCCCGTGGCTCTGAGTCCTCCGCACCCACAGGAGGGACAGGCCGGCAATCCTCTGCATGTTATGAGTTCTCCACTGAACCTCTTTGTTTTTTTTAGTTGTAGTTGGACACATACCTTTATTTTACTTATTTATTTTTAAGTGGTGCTGAGAATCCAACCCAGCACCTTGCATGTGCTTGGCGAGGGCTCTACCACTGAGCCACAGCCCAGCCCGCCCCCGAATCTTATTCACCTGAAATTTGAGAAACGCTGGTTGAGGAAGAGGATAGTCCTAAATAAGGCAGGACTGTGTAAACGGGAAGGAGGAGTGGCCGTCAGACCCAGGGCCCCCAAGCTGCCTGGGCCAACAAGCCGGGTCAAGGGGCCTTGCAGGTGGTGGGGACACAGGGCCCTACCGCTCCTGCCACCCTCCTGTCTTTCCTGCCTTGGTAAAAGGCTCCCACGTCACCAGATACGGCGGAAAGTCCTGATTCAAGCTTCAACGTGGGATTGGAAGAAGTCAATTCCACGCTCGGGTCCCAGTTTCCCCCACTGTAAAACCAGGTGTTGGACTAGATCACCACCAGAGCCACCTGTAGACCTAACCTGCTGAAAACAGCAGCAGGTGATATCCAGAACACGTGAGGAACTCCTGCAAACCAAGAAGAAAAACGCAGAAGCCAGATGGAAAAACTGCCTAAGAATACGAACAGGCAGTTTGTGGAAGGAGCCCCCCCAGACTGGCAAGCCCTCCAAGAGGCCCTCCTTTTCTTGGTGATCAGAGAAACACAAGCTAAAACAAGAGGTGCCAACTTAGTCCTGTACAGTCAGCAACAGGGGGCCTGGGTGATGGTGGTGCGCTGGGCCGCAGGAAGGACCCAGGCGGACACAGCAGCTGGAGAGAGCTCTGGCTTCCTGAGTCACACTCAGGCCCCTGTGGCCCAGCCAGTGCACTCCACCCTGGGTGCCGCCCCCCACAGAAATGAGCACATGAGTCCCAGTGGAGCACACCTGGGGACACCCCTGGCAACAGGACTGGTCACGGCAGGGAGCTGGAAGAGCCACCCGTGAGACGTGCAGCGCCGGAGAGCAGTGAGAAGGGCCAGCTGGGTGCACATCCCACCTGGATGGACTCAGGCTGGACCAAAGGAGAATCTGAGGGGAGCCCGACAGCACTCTGCCCAGTCGGCCCCTCCCTCACCCCCGAGGCCTGCGCCACCTGCCTTCACCTAATCATCATCGGCTTTTCCTGCGGCCATCGCTCACCCTGCCCCGGCCACACCGGCCTCACCCAGTCTGTCACCTGGTTACTCCAGTCCCTCCCCTGCTCAACTTTCAACCTGACAATCATCGGAAGAGACGCATGAGTCACACAGAGGCTGGAAGGTGACAGGTGTCCACCCCTTCCCACTGGAAGGCAGCCCCTGAGCAGCAGCTGGGCCTGTTCACTGACGTCTCCCAGCGCCCAGAGCAGAGTCTGCCGCCAGGGCACTAAGTAAATGCGCTTTTAGACACGCTACATCCGAAACGGAACGGCGATGATGGGGGTGCAGGACTAAGTCAAGCAAGAGGGGGCGTGGGGCACCAGTGACCGCCTGCCGTCATGGAGGAGCAGGCGTGCCCAGCCTCCTGTAGTGTCCGCTCGCCCTTCCTGGAGGCCACCTGTTGGGATTTCTTTCTCTGCCAGGGCTGTGCCCAGTCAGACAAGGCTCTGGCCGAGGGCAGCAGCCTCTGCTCCTTCCACAGAGCACGCCTCTGGGGGGCTGGGCATGCCCAGGGCGACCTTCAGTGTGCACACCCACCACCGCCCGGGCCCACCCGAGAGGCAGGCTCCGCTCAGAGCCACGCGGCACTTCCCGAGTGAGGTACACTCACCGGCTGGAAGGACACCCCTGCCCCGGGGTGGGATGAGAAAGCCAAGGCTGGACAGGTCCCAGCGCCCTCCTTCACCCCTCGACCCGCCAGAAGTGAGGTGCGCCACCCAGGCCACCTGGCGCCAGGCTCGTGTTTTCCCACCAGTCTCCTCCGCCTCTTGGCCCAGAAGAGACTTTCCTTCTGGGAAATCAGACCCAGTTTTGCTTCTGATTCTGCTCTCGACTTTCTCTGTTTCCAACTGCTTCCTCCTTAAGATTCAACCCAAAACCTGGATCTGGCACCAGGGGTCTAAAAGCTAATGTTAGAAAATAAGGCCAAACAAACCTGGAGGACTATTAAGACTAAAGGGATTACTCGCTCCTTGTGGAGCCAGATGGTGGGGATGATGCACTGGAAACTGCTCTGGCAATGACAGTTCTGAGGCCCCCAGGGGCACGGAGGAACCCTGAGGATGGGAGCCATGCAGGCAGAGTTGGACGGAGTCAGGTGACAGGGTGTGGCTGGCCAATAGGCTACATGGAAGAACAAGCACCGGGTGTGCAGTCTGGGGACGGGTAGCCTGCCACCCCTGGACTCATGAAAGTGACTTGGGTGCATCTCCAGGCAGCAGGCTCTGAGTTGGCCTCAGAAATGACTGACAGTTCTTGGGCTCGGCTGAACTTGGCTCAGTGCAGGACACACAGTAGGAACTCCTGACACTCGTGGACTGCAGCCCTCCCAAACCAGCCTGTGCAACCCCCCCGGAGCCTGAGGCCTGCAGTCTCCTCCTGAGGAGCCTCTCAGGGATTACCAGGCCCAGGAAATCGCCTTAGGCTGATCCAGTCTTAACCCCTCTCCACAAACAGACAGAAAGAAACTCAGCACCCTGAAGGGACACCTGGGGACAGCACAAGCCTGAACACATGGCCAGCTCTTCCCGCTCCTGCAAAGGGATGAAGCTCGGCATGTTAGCCCCAGGAGACTCCGTACAGGGGACTCAATATGATCCTTGGCACAAAGGAGGCCCCCAAACATGTTGGTTTGGGAGGCAGCAGCCCCCCTGGCACCCCACGCAGGAGAACTGTCCCCCGAGACAGGCCTCAGGAGATGCTGGTTTTGTTCTTGAGGTCAGCACACCAGCTGCGTGGCTTCAAGAGGGCAAGCTGTCCATCCATCCAGGTAAAGGCTGTGGCCGAGATGGCTGATGTCCCCTCGGCCTCCAGATTGTTATGTTTGTAAACAGGAGGTTTAGTCCAAAAGAGCTCGCGTGCCAGAAAAAGGCTGCGTTCTGTGTCCATCTCCGCCCACAGGTGACTGTCACCTGCGTGGTCCCTGGGAACCCAGCCCCGTGTTCCTCCCTACCCCGGGTGGTGGAGTTCTCGCTGCCTTCTGCATCCTGGCAAGTTTGACTTCCAAACGTGGAGTGGCGGAGATCAGCAGGCTGCACCAATCCCTCGTCAGAGTCCGGCAAGGCCGTGGGGTGGTGAGGCAGGAAGAAGAAGAAGTTTGAAGGTCCTGCTGTGCCCCTGGCCCCTCGGTGACTTGGAGAGCTTGACTCTTCCCTCCCAACGTCAGTTCCTTGGTGTGAAATGCGGATGGTAACAGTTAACTCCGTGGGTTGTCTGGAGGTCAAATGGGAGGCAACCCTCGCTCCTCCACTTCTAACGGCTGCCTGCTGACCAGGTGAGGTCTGCTGTCCCTTACGGTGCCGCCAGCTGCCCCAGCACCACAGAGTAGACGCACTCTCTGCTTCGGGCCTCAAGTCCACTCGTGCCTGACCTCCAGAGTCACAGCCTTGGGGCTGAGTGAATTTCAGCACACCCACTCTAGAGAGCCGCCAACCGAGGTTGACAGCCGAGCTGGCCCTCCAACCCAGGCCATGCCCACCCACTCTCCGGCTGTGCATCTCCCGACGTGGCCTTCAGGAGACTCAGGAGGGAGGCACAAACTCTCAAAAAGATACTTATTATGAGACTCGTGCACCCAAAACTACAGATCATTGCTGAGAGAAATGAAGGAAAATCTGAGATAATGAAGAGTATTATGTACTCGTGGATTGAAAAGCTCAATATTGTTGCCATGGAAGTTGTTTCCCCAAACTGATCTATGAGTGCAACAACATAAAAACAGATGGTTGGGAAATTCAGCAGTCTATTCTGCAGAAATGGAAAAGCTGATCTTAATATTTACATGGATCACTTCTTGGCCTTTTGGCTGAGATCAAGTGTAGTGTCTTTTCTTATCAGTTTAATGACTACATGGAGATGCAAAGGGCCCAGAGTAGGCCAAACAGTTTTTAAAACAAAACAAACAGAAACAAAGTTGGAGGATTACACTTTCTCATTGCAAAACTTCACGTGTACTTAGTCATGCGGACAGTTGACAGTGACCATAAAGATACACACACACATCTGAGAGACAAGTGAGGCCACATTCACCCCTTGTATCCATGGTCAGAAGATTTTAACAAAGGCATCAAGCAATTCAGAGGAAAGAATAACCTTTCCAAAAAATGGTGTGGGAACAATTGGGTAGCCCAGGCCTGAAGACTGATGTGGAGCTCTACCTAGATCAGACACAAGAACTCACTCACAATTAATGAGATCCACGCCCAGTACTGCAGGAACTTGGGAGGCTGAATTAGGAGGATCACAAGGTCAAGGCCAGCCAAGGTCTCACAAAAGGCTATGGATACAGTTCAGTGGTAGAGCACCTTGGGTTTAGTCCTGGGTACTGAAAAAAAATCAATCTTATCCCAACTATAAGAGCTAAATTATAAAAAGTTTTAGGAAAGAAATTCTAAAATCTAGTGGGAGATCTTTGTGTTCTTGAGTAGGCAAAAATGTCTTAGATATAACGTCAAAGTGTGATTCAAAAAAGACAGAATGTGCCTCATCAAAATTAAACATGAGCCAGGCGCAGTGGCACACGCCTGTAATCCCAGCAGCTTGGAAGTTTGAGGCAGAGGGACCACAATTTCAAAGCCAGCCGCAGCTACTTAGTGAGGCCCTAAGCAACTCAGCAAAACCCTGTGTCTAAATAAAATATTAAGACTTAAGATGGGCTGGGGATGTGACTAGTGATTGAGAGGCCCTGAGCTCAATCCCTAGATCCAAAAATAAAAAATAAATTAAACACGAGCTTCAAAATAAAGTAAAAAGAGCCAGGCACGGTGGTGCTCACCTGTAATTCCAGATACTTGGGAGACTGAAGAGGAGGCTAGCAAGCTGGAGGTCAGCCTGGGAAACCTAGCAAGGCCCTGTCTCAAAATAAAATTTTATAAAAGGCTGGGGACTGGGCTCAGTGGTAGAGCACTCACCTAGTTCATGTGGGGCCCTGGGTTCAATACCTAGTACAGAAGCAAATACGGAGGGAGGGAAAATGGGAGGGAGGGTAAGTGAAAAGACAAGCCACATAAAATATTCGCAAATCACATATCTAATAAGGGACTTATGATCCTAAATACATAAGTATTCTTCAGGTGGCACATACCTATGATCTTAGCCACTTGGAAGACTGAAGCAGGAGACTCATAAAGGCTGGCGTGGGCAATTTCGCAAGACCCTGCCTTGAAATAAAATAAAAAGCAAGGTTTAAACCCCAGTGGAAGAGATGGGGGCAGGGGAAGAATCGTAAGAATAATAAGACAAGCAACAAATTCGAAAATGGGCAAAAGATTTGAGGAGACGTGAAGCCAAACCTGAGGTCTGGAGGCAAACAGCACATGAAAAGATGCTCTCGCCCTTGGCCACCCCGGAAAGCAGCCAAAACCAGGGACACACAGCTCCGCTCCCAGGATGGACGGGTGGCACTGTTGGAGAGCGTGGGGACGCTGGCACGGCTCGCTGCTGGTGGGATATAAGTCAATAAGGCTCCTTGGAGCATAAGTCAGCTGTCTCTTAAAAAGCTCAGCATAAATCTACCCCAGAACGCCATGAGTCCACCCCCGGCTAGTTACTCAAGAGAGACGAAGGCTCGTGTGCACCCAGCAAGCCAGGTGGACAGTTCCTGGAGCAAACCCTCACAGCAAGAGGCAAGGAGCTGTGTACCACCAGCTGATGAGCAGATAAGAAGAGGGAGCTGTACATCCCCTCAGTCAAGTGCCAGTCAGCAAAAAAGAACAAGAAACAAACGCTGGGGCAAGCTACGGCCCGGAAGAGCCCCGGAACTCCACAAGTGGGAGACGCCGACAGGCCACACTGGGGTTGGCCCCGCGGGTGGAGATGTCGGAGAAAGGAGAGACTTCAGAGACAGGAGGAGGCCCCAGGCTGCGGGTCAGGGCTGGCGCAGGCCCGCACTGAGGCGGGCACCCGGTTTGGGGGGTGATGGACATGTTCTAACGCTGGATCATATGGCGGCTACAGGCTGCCGGCTCTGGCTGTCTAAGACTCATTGAGCTGTACACCTAAAACAACAGCCAAAGTGACAGTTTGCGAACTGTGTCTCAACAAGCACCGTCTTGTGATCCGTCTTGATTCCCCTGCAAAATACCATCACCAAGGTGAAGGAGGAGCCTAAGTCCCCTCTGCTGCCTTCCTGTTTCAGTTCTCAGGGACTCTGTCCCTCTTGCTAGGACTGAAAGCTCTTTCCCCAAGCAGCCGGTGGCAGCTGTGCCCTGCTCCTGGTGACTCACCTTGCAGAAACACTGTACGTGTTATAAATACTTTAGGACCTCCGGGAGCCCTGTCAGTGCTCTAGCATGGCACCGGTGACCTGGGGCAAGGGAACCTTGTTCCCGGGCACACCGCGTGTCAGGGAGCAGCTGGGCTTGGGAAGCCCACAATCAACTGTGACTTCCATGCCGTAGTTGGAACCCTAAGATACCATGGCTCATAAAAGCTAATGCTACAGGCCTGGTGCGGCCAGCACACCCTGGGACACACTGAAGCCCACTCGCCAGGTGGAGGAGCAGGGAGACCTCCGTTAGAGGGGTTCCCGACCTCAGCCACAGGAAAGAACCCCCGGCAAGCTTTCAGACCCCGCAGCTGGATGCCAACCACGGAGAGCCGGGCTTTGCTGGCCCAGAGTGCGGTCTGGCCATCCGTGCTTCTTAAGCTTCTGGTGATTCTGCACATGCCCAGGGATGGGAATGGCCAGGGGATGGTCAGAGTGGTCAGAGCGAGGCCCCACCAGTGACTCACAGAGGCCTGAGCTGCACTGCCCAGGCAGGAGGCACTTGGCCAGGCCCAGGGCAGACAGGAGGCTGCACTTCCTCCGTGTGTCCCAGCAGGTCCAGGGTCAGGGTCGGGCCACACAGCCTCAGTGGAGACCAGAGGAGCAAGCGCTGGACACTGCGGGTAGCGAGAGGCTGAAAATCTTTATCATCAGCATTTTGGGACTTTTGTCTACATCAGGGACCAAAATAAAACAAGGAGCACAGAGTGCGACAGAAGGGCCATGTCAAACATCAGAGGGCAGATCCAACTTGAGTCCCCGACACCAGGGGTCACGCCAGTTGACGGTAGTGTTCCCTGCTGGCCTCAGTGACAGGAGCAGAGCCCCACCGAGCTGGGTGGCAGAAGCCAAAGAGGGAGAGGGAGGAACTAAAACCACCACCAGGAGTGACCCCAGGAGCCATCTGCACAAGCCAGGCGCCGTCACTAGCACCTCAGAGCCACCGTCGGTCTCCTCTGTAGAGTGAGGAAATAAGGGCTCGGAGAGGTCCAAACCCGGCCCAAGCTCCCAGTCCGCAGCAGGATCAGAACCCAGGGCACCGAGTCCACCCAGGGCAGAGACAGGAGGCAGAGTGTAGATGGGGGCGGTGCTGGGTGGCGAGGCTTCCGTCACCAGGGCCAGAGAAGACGTGCCCACTGGGGCAGCCACCACCACACGGCCTGCTGGGCGCAGGTATCGAACCAACGCCACGAGGGCACTGAGTCACAGCATCTGAAAGAGGCGGCTCTTTTGAGAAGGCAAGAAGAGAAGGGCACCCAGGGTGAGAGGAGGAGGGCCTGGGGACCCCAGAGGCCGCCCGAGCACTCCCCGGCACGGCTCCCCGCTGCCGGGACCCTCCAGGACGCTGCAAAGGGCAGAGGAGGCGGGAGACAGAGCCGGGGAGTCCCAGGTGGTTTCAGAGAAACGAGTAAAGTATCAAGCGAGGCCGTGGCCGAGCCGCAGCTTCGGCTGACATTTTTCAGAACACCCAGAAGATCACGCCGTGTAGAGACAGCAGGGACACGCGCAGGGACAGAGGCGGTCCTGGCAGAACCGACTCACAGAAGCCCAGTTGTCTGGGCTTTTCCCAACACTACCAACTGGGAACAGAAAACCACTGAGAAAGACAACAAGAGACTAACAGAGGAAACTGAGGAACAGAGGGAGAGAGAGAGAGGGAGAGGGAGGGAGGGGGAGAGGGAGAGGGAGAGAGAGAGAGAGAGAGAGAGAGAGAGAGAGAGGGCCAGACCAGGCAGAAACGCATCTCGGAGGTGTTAGTGGGGTGTGAGCTCACCGAGCAAGCACGTCGAGGGTCAGGAGCCTCCTGACTAGACCCCTCTTAGCCGCGGAGCCGGGACTCTGGACGATCCGTCCCTCAGGGGAGCTCAGGCCCGCTGAAGCCAGGGCTCCCCAGGTCCCTGGTCCCGGCACCTGCTGCTACACCGGCAGCTCCAGGCTGCACCGGACAACCTCACGCCCAGATGCTGTCCGAGGCGAAGTCCTGGCGCATCAGATGAGGACAACATGGGATTCAGAGTGCTTCGTGGGCTCGGGAGTCAGAGACGCCTGTCCAGAGCCATTCTGCTTCCTCCCTGCAGGAGGGCGGCACATCTCTCGACCCCAGAGTGAGTATCCACAGTCCTCGAGGATTGCTGGGGTGCGGCTCAGGGGTACAGGCTTGCCCAGGCTGTGGGAGGCCCTGGGCTCAGCCCAGACAAGACAGTCACGTCTGGTTGGAGGGATGAGTGAGCAAGAGCCACGTCTTCTCCCAGCTGCCTTTTGAGACTGGACATCCTAGAGGGATTCAGGGCAGCTCTAGGAACACATTGGAGTCAGACGCTTCTCCCAGCCGCACCATCGGGGGCCTCTGCCTTGAGTCCCCCTTACTCTAGTTCTCCCTGGCTCCTCGGAACACTGCGGCCCTCCAGGGCCTGCAGCCTTGGCACGCACTTCTCTCTGGACGACAGGTGTCCACACCACACACCCGAGACCCTCCTGATTCTCTAGATTCTGTCACCCTGCAACCTCCTGGTGAAGCATCACCTCCTCTAACACCTCCCAGACACCCACCAGGCCCACCTCACCCACACCCATCACCAGGGACCCACAGGAACCTGGGCACGTGCCGCCATCGGGTCACGTGGCCATGAGCCCCACAGAACACCACCTGTTCCTCTGTGTCCCAGGACTAACTTCGCACCTTGCTGTGCTGAGCTCGTGGGATCCTTATGTAAAAGGTGTGATCCTGGAACTAACCTTTAAGTGCTTCAGTTTACACTGCTGTGTTCGGAAGCCAGCTTACGTCGGAGGAAAAGTAATCACCCTGGTTTTCTTTTTTAATTTGAATCAGAATTATTCAGCTTCATCTACCTTATTCATGAATTTGGTTCAGATTTATACCATCCACCTCAGAAAAGAAATATTTACCACCATGAAGGGCACTAAGACCATCTGATCCTCGAGGCAATCTGAGGAGTGCAGTGAACACGGAGCCAGACTCTCCCCTCCACAAACTCCTGGAAACGCACCCAGGCAGCGCCAGAGCCCCCGGGTGCCCGCCCAGAAAATCCCCTACGGACCTTTCCCATTCCAGGTCCTTTCCACCCACCAACGGCCACTTTTAACAACCCTCCCAGTTAATAGCTGCTGTTCCCTGCGTGGCCCTAGGTGCCAGGCAGGCTATTCGAGGTTCTATGTTCATGCTATCACCTTAAATCCCAAACAACCCACGATCAAGTGTCACAAGCACCTCGGTCAGTGACGGATCCAGGGGCCACTCCAAAGCCAGTGGTCTTTGTACCAGCTCATTAAAACCTCCACATAATGCTCTGGTGAGGCAGATGAGGAAACCAAGTCTCCAGAAGGTCGCAAGACTCCTCAGAGGGATTCCAGATCGGTTCAGCACCCGTCACTCAGATCTCTGTAGGTCTGCTAACTGCCAACCCGGCAACCTGCCGCAGACCAGGTGTGGGGCAGAGCTGACCCCTCAACAGTCAGCCTGGCTAGAGGTGTGGGCTTTTCAGTCAAAGCAGCTGGTAAATGGTGATTTTTCTTTAGTCTGATTTTGTATGGTCTGAATGTTTATGTCCCCCAAATCCGAATTTTGAGTCTGAAATCCTGACCCAGGTGATGGTATCAGGAGGTGGGTGCAACAGGGGTCATGGAGGGCAGCTTCACAAACAGAATTGCACCCTTATAAAAGAGAGCTAGGAGAGACTCCATGCCGTGTCCACCACGTAAGACACAGAGAAAGTGCCACCCAGGAGCCATGGCACGGGCCTCACCTCGGCTCTCCCAACCTCCAAAATGGCAGGACCGGGTCTGTGTTGCCCCCCAGCCACCCCTCTGTGGAGCGTTGTCGTGGCAGCCAAGCAGACCCGACACCTTGACTGCCTACTGTTTCATGCAGCCCAAAGCGGCCTGTCTAATACAAAACTGAGCACCCGCCAGGCCAGGTCACAGGTACGTGGGTGGCTTCTAGACTCAGTACCCAAGGTTGGTCGTCCAAATGAGGCAGATGGTTCCAGATGTCACCCAGGGTGAGTGATGTAAGTCTGTGACCAAAGAGGGGCTGTGGAGAGATGCCCCAGATCACAGGGCTGACGGAGCACTGGCCAGCCTTCCAGTCAGTGTCACACTTTGCCAGCGAGGTTACCGCTGCTGCTGGAGGAAGTAGCTCAGGGAAGAGAAGTCTGCTTCTACTCACACTCAGCTGCGGCTCCTGCGATCAGTTAGTACAAGAGAAGTCTGTTCTCAACGTTGGTGCATAATTAATGAGCAATCCGCTTCCTGCCCCTGAACTAACGGGCTTCAGATAAAGTATCAGTGCCCAGCAAAATCAGACCTCGAGGCCCCGGACGTTCAGACAGGCTCGTGCCAGGGTGACCTCTGGCCTCAGTTCTCCTGTTCCCCGCCCTGACTCTGCTGAGACCCAGAGTTCACGGCCCAGGGGAGTCAGTCACAAGACCATGCAGGCCATGAGCCACACCACGGGAGACAGTGGCCAAAAGGAAATCTCCCCGTGGAGCTGTGCCGTCCTGTCCCCGTGAAGGGGCTCTCCTGGGCATCGGACAAGCAGAGTCGTACCTAATCCAACCTCCTGGGCCTCAGCCTCCAAAACCAGGACCTCGGATTGCAAACCTGAGACGCCTGGAAGTGGCTGTCCCCGCACCAACAGAGCCCCAGAGATGGGACAGCTGTCCCCGGCCTGCTCCCCACAGTCCTCCTTGGCATCGCCTCGCATGGAGTTAACATGCAGTTGACCTCTCTGTCCCTGCCCAGCCGCTGGACAGAGTGAGAACTCATGACAGCGAGCCATGTCCCCACACAGGTGGGCCAGCTGCACTGAGTCCAGAGGAAGAATGGCCGCTCTCAGCGAGGTCTGGACGTGACGGAGAGCTCTGTGCAGTTTCTTTCAACAGCACCGGGGAACCTCCATCATGAAATGAACCGACTCGAGACCCTCCCCCCTCACTCCCACGGGCGCAGGCAGCCGTCAGGTTCAGGCTCCCAAACACCCCAACTCCCCGCGGGCCTCAGCCTGTGCTCCGCGCCCTCCTGCTCCTCCCCGCTCTCCCCAGCGCAGCTCTCGGGGTTCCTGCTTCTCATTGTCAGACTTCACAGGACAAAAGCGGCTGGCCGTCCAGGACAGAGGGAGGGCCCTAAATGTGCACTGCATTTGCCTTCTGTCTGCTCACCAAAATGTACCTTCAAGGTATGTCAGGAGGCTGAAAGCCAAGGTCAAAGTCACCGAAAGTGCTGTGGGTCACCGTGGAGCAACTGACCCAACTTCCCGGCCTCAGCAGGCGCATTCAGAGTGCTATGCCCATGGACAGGAAGCCTCCTTCACGCGCACCGGGTGGTGGCTAAATGGAAACCCGTGTTGTTATAATGAGGTGTCCCATGCCCTGGGCCCCCCGAGCTGCTGGCTTTGCTCCCTCCTTGGTGAGGACGTTGTATGTCCACCATTGGAGGTCATCGTGACGATCTCATCCTCTACCAGAGACACGACTTGTTCTCCAGGCTGGGCCAGTCTTAAAGGTCATCTGGTCTGCTGACCTGCTTGGTGTACTCCATGAATTGAAATCCATCACCTCTAAATCTGAATTCCTCCTTCTCAATCCCAGGCTCCATATAAAATTCCTTATTTTGAGGGGGGGGCAGTGCTAGGGATCAAACCCAGGGCCTCACACATGCCAGGCAAGTGTTGTGCCCCTGAGCTACACCCCAGCCCGTCCGTACAAAATGTCTGAACCTCAGTCCCCTTTTTGAAAGACCCCCGTCTAATTTTCTGTTCTAGAAATCAAGATGCCTGCCAACTCCAAGTTCCTTATGAACAAGCAAAATCGTAAGACACGGGTTAAAGCAGGGCAGAAGACACAGAGGGCTGACTTGAAGGGAAATCATGTAGAGCTCAGGACCACAGGAACAGAGAATCAAGGAAGGGTCTCTGTAGTGCTGACATAAAAATGCCAAAAGCTGTCCTTCTAAAACAGGGTGTAAAAAGAAGGTTGTGAGCACAGTGGGCCAGTGCCTACAATCCCAGGGATTGGGAGGCTGAGGCAGGAGGATGTAGGTTGAGACCTGCTGGGGCAACTAGCCAGACCCTGTCTCAAAATAAAAAATGAAAAGGGCTGTAGGTGTGGCTCAGTGGCAGAGCACCCCTAGGTTCAATCCCCAGACTGCATACACACTCACACACACACACACTCACACACACACTCATACACACACTCACACACTCATACACTCACACACACACTCACACACACACTCACACACACACTCACACACTCACACTCACACACTCACACACACTCACACTCACACACACTCACACACTCACACACTCACACACACTCACACACTCACTCACACTCACACACTCACACACTCACACACACTCATACACTCACACACACACACTCACACACTCACACTGGGAGGGACCCCCCAGGCTGTGAGTTGCACATTTGGAACATGGTCATATGGTCCCTGGGGGCCACATGGAGAAAGAACCTGTGGCCCCTGCAGCACCTCCTCCAGAAACGCAGCAGGTGGGGGTCTCCTGTCACCCTCCACATACAGCAGGACCGGGGTGCCTTGCATTTTAACAGAGAGGTGGCATTTGCCTAGTTCACGACTGCCCACTAGCTAGCCTATCTCTGGACAGGAAGATGGAGTGGGCAGGAAAGGGTGGGGAGGAGCAGCTGGGGGCCAGCCGTCTTGGCGGGAGATGGCCCAGGGATTGAAACTTCCTACTGATCGTATGGCAGAGAGCGAGTCCCCGTCTCCCTCCCCTGCAAGGCACAGCTCTAGCTCTGCCCAAGCTGGTGGAAGTAAGAACTGCACTGCCCACACACTCACACAGTACGCTTTACGCTTGACGTGAAACCAAGTAAACGTCACACCAGAAGACGGTTTCCACGGGTCCCTCCCGCGGTTCCACTGCATCTTCTCAACATCCTCAATGGCCAGAGGCGGCCAAGACCCAGGCAGAGCAGGCCCAGCCACGGAAACCCCACACTCCAGGTTGAATTTCACAGGCAGGACAGACAGGCACCACCAAACTGGATCCCGTGGCCTGGCTGTGGCTTCCAGTTCCCTAATCGGGTTCTATCTGTGATTCAAGGGAAACCTGGAAACGTAATACAGCCTCCAAAATGAAGCTATTTCCAAGGGATCCGTGCTCCATCCCCAAGACAAGCACCTCTTCCTGTCAGCTCTACACCCACCTGCTCCAAAGGACGACCCGTAAACCCCTCCACAGCGGCCAGGCTGGCTGCTGAGCTGCTCCGAGACCTGCAGTTCACACAGTGCCGTTCTCTAGATGGCAGTGAGAAGCCAACGTCAACCTGAGCTCTTCTGTCACCAGCTAGCTGAGGGGTCACAGTACTAGGGAGGCTCCGCTGAAGGGACCATCAAGAAGGAAATATCTAGGGTGGCAGAATCTGCTGGTGGCATGGGGAATCCACCCAGCCAGTTAATAAATCAGCATACCTGCAGGCCACAGCCAGGGCAGTCCAGCACAGGTTGAATGACTTCTGGAGGAGGGACCAAGAAAAACTCCACAGAGAAAGCCCTATCAGAGAAGACCTTTAAAAGATGAGCAGGATTCGGACCCGCGAGATAAAGGGAAGTGCGCAGCGGGAAGGAGGGCCGTGCACACCTGGGGTCCCAGGAAGCACACGGCTGCTCCACTCCAGCTGGACAGCAGGTCCCCCCACACGTGGGGTGGGGGGCAGAAAAAACAGTTAGAGCCACTTCCTAGGTGGCCCTCGGGGGAACCCATGTCCTGAACAGTGGGGAGCAGGGGAGGTTTTGGAGCTGTGGTGAGACTTCAGCCTCTCGGCATGGTGGATGGGCAGAGGACACGGCCAAGGCAAGTCAGGCACCTTCAGGGGACAGGTGGGGAGGGACAGCTGGACCCCAGGTGGGGTCAACAGGGCGTGGCATGGGTGGTCTTGTGAGACGCGGGCATCAGAGACCAACAGGAGGGGAGCTGGGGAGGCGAGCTGCCCGTGGGACACCCTAGTGCTTGGGTTTGCCATCAGCCACCATGTGGAGCAGGTGCCAGGAGGCCAAGGAACCCAGATGGGTCCCATCCCCGTCTGCCCTGGGTCCCAGCGACATTCACCACTGTTGGCCACTCCCTCCTGAAATCTCTGTTTCTGGGCAGTGCGCTCCTGTGCTGCTCCTCCCCTGGCACCTTCCGCCTGGTCTCCATGACGTCCTCCTCCACTCGTCGTCTCCATGGGTCGTCTCCATGACGACCCCACTCCCCAGAGCTCGGCCTCAGGCCTTCGCTCTTCTCCTTCCCAGCCCCGGACCTCCAAGTCTCATCTCCACCTGTCGCTTCAACTTCCACCTCCCTGAAGATGCCCCCTTAGCCCCCAGCCGTGGAGAAACAGGCTCTGGAACCAGCCCTGTGCAGGACGTGACCCTGGACGATCTCCCTCAACTGTCACATGTGGCTAGAGGGATGTTAAGAGGGTTTAACCCAAGAATCGATACAGAGCCTGTCCCACAGTAAGTCCTCAGCAAGCGGCAGTATCATCCAACAGAACGCAGCTGGCACCCACCTCTTTTCCTTCACAGCGTTCCATACAGCTGTCTCCTGGGCAGATCCCCTGAAGCCACCATCCCCAGCCCTGCCCTCCCTCTGTATCTCCAACACTCACCCTATGACCCAAGCCTGGGAATCATCCCACATGTCCCCAACTCCCTTAACCCTACATCTGTCTGTCATCGAACCCTAGAAGGTGACATTCAAACCTGCCCAGCGTGGCTCACCCCTGCCTCCCTGTGGACGCTCATCTCCCTCTACTCCCCATCCACAAGACCCACATGCGCAACCAGCTTCATTCCCAGGCTCCTGCTGTTCCTCACAGACTTCAGAATCCAGTGTGAATGTCTCTCCTCTGCCTGCAGCATCCTGCTCCCAGCTTCCCAAGTCCAGCTGTGACGACTCCTGTCTGTCTACCCTCAAAGGTTCAGCCTGGGTCCTGAGGAGCCAGAGACTCCCTCCACCACTGTAAGGAGGCAGGCTCCCCTGTGGTGGCACTGAGCACGTCCCAAGTACTTCCTGGCCTGTCGGTCTTCTCCAGGGAGCTGTAAGGACGCAGGCGAGGACCGTGACTTACTCTCCCCTCAACTCCCGTCTCTTCAGCCAGCACAGAACTAGCACACGGCAGGTCCCTAAGACGTCAGTACAGAAATGGTGTGCAGGGGGTTGAACACGCCGAGAGCAGCCACGGCGTCCTGGTCCTGTGTTGGTGTGGCTAGCCACAGAATCCACAGGCCTTGACTCACCGTCCGGAAGCCGTCCCGATGCAGTCCTTGCCTCTAGAACAAGAGCCAACAGTCTTTTATCCTAGTTTCCAAGATACACGTCTTTTATCACTAACAAGTGGTTTTTATTTTCTCAGTGGTGCTTTTCTGCATTCTGTAAATTTTCTCATGTCAATCACTGGTCAGACCAAATCAGTTAACGGGGGCCATCTGACAAAAATCAGCAGAGTTAAAGGAAAGCCTAGCAGAACTTTACATCAGCCAATGCACATCGACAGAGAAAGACCAGCACTCAGAGCGCTGCACCACTGTGTCAGAAACTGAGGTGACCAACAGAAAGAGCCCACAGCCCTCCTCCAAAACACTTCCTTCCAGGTCAGAGAGCGGCTCTCAGGAGGGGACTTTGAGAGCGCGAGAGCCACTCCCGGTGATTACCGGGAGCCCACAAGACCAGGCTTGGGTGGCTATTTACAGCCACTGCTAGCCAGCCAGCCTCTCTGCCCCTCACTTCTCCCAGGACCTGCGGGGGGCTGCCCCCTCTCAGTGGGCACCTTGATTCTGGGCCAGGCGGACTCTCAGTGTCTGATGGGCAGCAGCTCTGTTTCCTGGGTCCTTCTAGCATGCTGGCAGCTGACAATGTGGTTCAGCGTATGAGGCTCTTTTTTTTTTTTTTTTAATAACCTTATTTTATTTATGTACTTTTGTGTGGTGCTGAGGATCTAACCCAGGGCCCCGCAGGTGCTAGGCAAGTGCTCTACCGCTGAGCCCCAGCACCAGACCCTATATTAGGCTCTTTGATGAAAAGTTCTCTTTCAGGTGGAGAGAATGAGCCACAGATACGACAAGGCACCACAAGGAGTTAACCAGGGAAAGCCGCAGCTCCGAGCCATGTCTTAGGCAATGCTGCCGCCCACCGGTCAAAAGCAGAAGTACAGCTGGTCAAACGGAAAGAAAAGATGACGAAATTGAGAAGGACTTAAAGGAGTATTTCCCACGGACTTGGAATGCCATTATCACTGGTGCCTCAACAGCACTAAAGCTGGCCCACGAACAGGGCCTGGGGCAGAAATGGAGGCTCTGGGAATGGAGAATAAGGAACCAGTTCAGGACCCGAGAAAGGGAGTAGAGGAAAAGAAAGGCTGGGTGGCGTGCCCTGAGGGGCTGGATGGAGGACGGAAGACGGTAGATGGGGTGCTTCCACCCCTGTGCTGACGCACGAGGACACGTCCCAGGAGGAATCTGATCCAACCCCTCCAGGCCCTGCCAGAGGAGCAGTCCTGTCCCATGATTAGATCTCCCGGTGAGGGTGGCTACAGACGCTGCAGATTTCCACAAGCTCCCAGCCCAGACGCAGCGGGGGTGACTTGAACTCAGGTCTCTCCTGACCCCAAAGCCATCCTGTTCTACAGGACAAAAGCCACCTGCTCGGTCTCTCAAATTAGGGCAGGCAGAGCGCGTATAAGGGGTTTTGATCACAGTTTCCTGGAGACCTGTGCATTAGGTTACAGGGGAGTGGAGAACAGAGGGATGGCTACTCTGGGAAACCTGGTGCTTTATCCATCAGGGACATCCCCCACCCCAAAAAAATCTCCTGCCTGACTACAGACTCAGTAACAGCTTCACCCATGGAGTCCCAAAGTTCTCAATTTTGCAAACATAATAAGTATTCAAGAATCACTTCAAAGTTAAGGTAAGTGGTATATCTGTGGCTCAATTTGAGTTCCTGCATGTGGACCACACCTGGGACGAAGGGACAAAATGGGTCAAAGCTGTGCTGCCCTGTGACTCTTGAGCACTTGAAATGTGGCTACTCCGAATCAATACTAAAATACACACTGATCCTAAGACCCCCACAGAAACAAAAATGTAAACTACCTCCTTTTTATATTGCCAGCACAACACCACAATGGCATGACACCCTGGGATATATCAGGTTAAATTCAGCACAGTGTGGAAATCCTTCACCCGTTCATTTTTACATTTTAATGAGACCCCCAGAACGTCTTGACTTGCAGAGACAGCAGTCTGTTTCCATCGCCTGGCAGAGCGTCTGCCTGGCATGTGTGAGGCCCTGGACGCGATTCTCAGCACCACAAATCAATAAATGGATAAAATAAAGGCCCATCAACAATATTTAAAATAAAGAAAGAAATCTAGAGGTTAAAGGGCTCTTATCGATACGCAGGGATTAAACAGGTCTAGCGGATGACTCCCAAGGCTGTGAGCTAGTCGTCCACGTGCAGCTGCCTCTCCCGCACGCCCTCTGAGGATGGTGACCTCCTCTAGACCACACTGGGCAAGGGCGAGCGCCAGCAGTAATGGCCCCGGCCCCTAGGAATGTCCAAAAGGCTCCTTTTGCCCCTTGGACTCGGACTCTGTGCCCCATGATGCTGACTCTCCAGGTGGGAGGAGGATGGACTAATTGATTTCTCAAGTTCGTCTTCAAAACCAGACTCTGATCCCTACTCTCCACGCAAGGGAGCACATCCCACTGGTTAAATTGAAGTAATAATTACCCGGTCTGAGGTCCCCCAGGAGCCGTCCCAACAGTACACAATGCAAACTGTACAGATACCCTCTGCAGCTCTTTTCAATTTTCTTTGCTATGTGTGATATTTTCCACGGATGAGACCAGAGCTGTTTGGTTGCAAATGATTGTCAGATGTTTAAACAATGTTGTTACTGAAATGTGATAACTTCCAGAAGCCCTTTCAATACTTGGTGTCTTTGGTGAGACCCACCACAAAGTAAGAGGGTTGTGCAAGAGGGGTGGCGGAAGAGCTGGAAATGAACCAGGAAACTGGACTGTGTAACGTGTCTCAGACAAACAAGACCCAAAAGCAGTAATAGGAAACAGGCGGCTTTCAAGGGTCATGGAAAGAATACGCACTGGCTCTCGGCAACTGGCCCAGTTTCAAAGTCAGTAACCTCCAGCTTGTCAGGCAGGATTGTGGCTAATGCTGTGAGGGACATGTGCTGAAAGGCTTCCAGCTGCCCTGGAATTCCTGGATTTCTGCTCAGGATACCAAGCCACACATGTGCAAAACAGAGTCTGGTATGGTTGAGATGGTCCTGCTGTAAGGGAGCCCAATAT
The DNA here is from genome assembly GCF_048772815.1 of Callospermophilus lateralis. Lineage (NCBI taxonomy): Eukaryota > Metazoa > Chordata > Mammalia > Rodentia > Sciuridae > Callospermophilus > Callospermophilus lateralis. The sequence continues at coordinate 108,636,420 of NC_135317.1, read as the reverse complement.
GTAAAATCTTAACTCATAAAACCAGTACTTAGGAGGTAACCCTTTATATCAAAAAAGGACTTACTTTACAATACTTGTAGTAAAATTTTCCCTTTTCACATATTGGGTTGAATTATAGGAAAATATCAATATTGGACTATTTTTGATGCCCTCCCCCAAATTCTGGCAACTCCATGTGATTTAATATATCCCTTTATTAACTGCATAGGTGCTAGAAAAAAATTTAAAGAGCATTAGAAAATACTACAAATTACAATGTGGCAAATTATTTTTTAAAAATATTTCCCAAATTACAATTGAAAATCAACAGGAAAATGTTTTGTTCAATATGTTTTGTCCAATATTTTCCGTTTCTATCTACGTAGTTACAGCCTATTTTAATCTGGATATTGCTATGGGTGAGGATGACGTACTATGTTTTTAAAGTTAGAAAAAAGGATTTTGAATGTTTTCACTATAAAGAAAATGGTATTTACTTTAGGAGAAAAATACTTTTACCCTGAAAATAACGTTACACCATGTGTACATATATCAAAACATCACATACTCCCCCATAAATATACACCACTTGTATCTTTCTAATGCATCAGCTAAGATCAATTTAAATTCAAGGAAAAAACCAGTTGAATACCATGGGGTGCAGTCAGTAATAACTGAGAACTGGTGGTGAACCTGGCAATGTCCTCAGTTCATGCCTCTACATTTTTATATTTCAAAGCAACTTTAAATAAAGTGAATCTATGAAGCCACATCCTAAGATCCTGTTTTGAAAATGAGACAGAGAACAGGGAGAGAAAAAAGGAAAGATGGATGTTTAAGTTACTAGAATTTACACTTCCACATGAGGATTGCTTTTCACAGGATCCTCTCCAGAGTTCTGTAACTGATGCGGGCCACCGGCCACAGGGTGGGAGTGGTATGCAGTCCCTGGTCATAGGCCTCAAGGCTGTGTGAGAACAGTCAGTCCCTCCAGACACCAGTTTTCAATTCCAAAATGGCACCATTCTGAAAGTTCTTCATCTTTTGCTAAAGCACACATACACACTACATGAAATTCAAAACTCTTGGGCATGTGGGCGAGAGCGCAGAGGCCGAGGAACGCCTGGGCCCCTTGTTAGCCACCTCCACCTTCCAGGAGAGCCAGGCCTTGTCCCTGGAGCCGGAGCTTGGGAATGGAGGCCACCCTCGCTTCAGCCTGCCCTACTCCACCTTCTAATGTCTGAAAGCACAAGGAGGGTGAACAGCCGCTACCTTGGGGGAGGCAGGAATCCAGGGTATGGGACCCACATAGGAAATGTAGGGGCCACCTCGTCCTGGGGGACTGGGGGACGCTCCTTCTCCTGGAAAGGGCCCAGGCCTGGAAGCGGGGAGGGTTGGCTGCGCTCACAGAGGTCGCCCTCAGGCCCTGCTCAGGACGCGGGGCTTTTGCTGTGCGGCCGGTGACGGTGACAGTCGTGGGGTGCAGGGTGGCAGTGAGGCCCCCGGCGCCCGAGGGGAACGCGGGAGCAGGGGCCGGAAGCGCTGGGCCACACACCTGTCGGGGAAGTGCCGGGGAGCCCGGGGCCTGCTGCCCACGGTGGTGGACAGCCCAGGCCTGGGCGCGCGTCCTGCCCTGCTCGGCTGAGACGGGAAAGCAAAAGTCCAGCGATCGTCCCTTAGAGGGGACAGTTGCTGCAGGTCTTATGATTGCGCAGGCTCCGGGAAGATTTGGGCCTGTGGGTGGAGCAAGGTTCTGAGTGCGGGAGGACACACCGCTTCTGGAGAAGAGGACCCCGCAGAGTGGTTTCTAAAAAGGCATCGGTGAGGCGATGGCCCTTCTGGCCTCGGCTCTGCAGACTAGAGACGGGACAGGGACCAGAGATTCAGGAAGAAAGGGCAAAATTAGTGGGAGATCACAAAGGGGAGCAGACAGAAATATTTGAAAAGCCTGAAAAAGGGCAGGAAACGGCTGAGTCAGTGCAAAAAAGAAGAAAATCGGGGATTGTCTGCGCTCTGGCCTTGTGCTCTGGCCCACTATCTGACGCCCAGGAACAAAAAGCCAGTGTCCTTGAGCAGTCACGGCTGGTTTGCTCCAGTCCTGCCCCTGGAAATCCAAGGCCTGCTGTCAGTCTTGTTGTGGGGTCAGCTCAGGCCTGAACTCACCGAGGGGCAGAGGGCACAGCAGGGAGCCCTGGTCCAAACTGAACAGGCCTTCTCCTTGCCCAAAGGGGATAGTAATGCCCTTCTGAAGCACCTCTGAGTCCCTGGCATGCGGCTACGTGCAGCCTCTTAGAAGGAAGGGCTTCCTCTTCCATGAGGGGCACAGCAGGCTGCTTACCTCACGCTCGATGGCCTCCTGGGCACTGTCTCATGAAACCAGGTTCACTCTAAGATCTCTCTCTCACACACACACACACCAGCAGCTCTGCCCACTCAGTCTCCCGTCTGTCCTCCGCTGTTTCTCTTGGTGCCCTGTTGAATCTTAACAGCTGGAATCCACATTCCGTGGGAGTCTGGCTCTGGGCTGGCACAGCCAAGTGAGGTGCTGCAAGCAGCAGGTCGGCCTCGTGAACATTCCGGCAACAGAGTGGCAGTTGCTCAGCCCCTCCTTTCCTCTCTCCACCTTACTGATGTCTTCAGTCCCTGCCAATATTCAGATGAATGACAACTGCAGTCTTTCAGACCATTCACGAGGCCAGCACTGTCCACCTGTGCACCTCAGATCCACCAGCCTTGGGTGGATCCACAGTACCACTCCCCCAACTTGGCAGGCTGGTGTGTGTGTGGTTTTTGATGTCACCTTGCATCACTTACATGGCTCTCTGCCTGCTAAGTCTTGGAAAGTGCAATGGGAATCGCCTGCCCCCGTTCTCCTTTGTTCCTGCATCACGAGGGTGAGGGTCGGAGTGGTTGGAGGCTTAGGAAAGAGGCAGTGGGGAGGAGCACCAAGATGCTCAAGTGAAGCCTCTTCGCAGAAGCACCAGTCGGGAGGGAGGACGGCGGGGCGTACTGCGCCAGGAACAGAGGGCACAGAGGCACGGGTCCCCAGGCAGGTCTGAACTACCCGCTCCGAGTAGAACCGGGTGTGAGCAAGATGGAACACAAGTTGCTGGCCAGGGGCCCTGCTCCAGCACTCATCCTCAGTTTCCTGCCTGTAAAGGGGGATAATAAGGTGCCGCCTCACAGAGGGGCTGAGAGAATTGAGTGAATTAATAGAAGGGCTTAGAACGGGACCTGGCAAGTGTTACATAGGCACTGACTGTTGTCTCCTGGGCCCATAACCCAATCCTACCGCCCGTGCGTGTCTCTGACTGAATCATTCTTCAGGTGGGGAGAGTGGGCACCTTTCCCGCCCCCACTTTCCTTTCCACCAGAGGCTTCACATGTGTCCAGGGAATAATTCAGCAAATGAGCTATGGAAGCATGCTTTTAGTAAAAGCATCAGAGTCCAATTTCATTTCCATTACAAAACCAGGGTGCATAGGGATCATGATCCTGGTGATGGGATTTCCCAGCCACAGGCTGCTTCTCGGGATCCCCCTGCAGACCCCTCAGTGCCATCCAGGGGAGGCCAGGAAGTCAGCGAGGTGGCATGGGTGACAGCAGAGTGCGCCCACTCTCCCAGGGGACTCCTCTTGCCTCTTGCCTGACTCTGCTGTGCTGACCCTCTGCCCCTCCGCACAGCTTGCACCCATCGTGAGGCACTGGCCCCTCCTCCGTGGCCCACCAGCTGTGTCCTTCCTCCTTCCGTGGTCCACCGCAGCCTGGCTCTTCTTTCGCCACGTCCCGGTCCTCAGTAGTACAGCCACCAGCCCTGACTGCTGGTCCTGTGCTCAGCACTCCCGCTCCAAAAGGTGGGCTCCCCCCACCCTGCACCTCTACCTCTCACGCTCGGTGGGGTCTGAGGGAGGCGCCCAGCAGGGTCTGCTGGTTTCCACACTCACCATTGGGGTCAATGGGGCTGAGTCATGGGAGACCACTGGTTTGCCTGCGTCACCTTCAAACACACCCCAAGCAGCGTCAGTCTGCTGCATTTTGCGACCTACAGAGGAAAGAGATTGGGCCATTGAAGCTCACTGAGTTTGGGCTAGAGGGTGGCTGCCCAAGGCAAGCACCCAGGAGTCAGGAGGCTGGGCTCCAGTCCCACCCTGGTACCTGTGCCTCGCAGCCAGCGACCCACTTTTTCTCAGGGGCATCTCCCTGTCCATGACTGGGGATAACAGCCACCTTGTAGGCCTGATAGCATATGTCGTGTGAGTCAGCCTCTCGTCACTGTGACCAAAATACTTGGCTGGAACAACACAGAGAGGAAAAGTTTAATTGGCTCCAGAGTCAGAGGTTTAGTCTGCCGGGGACTGACTCCATTACTCGGGACCAAGGTGAGGCCGACATCATGGCCAGAGAGCACAGTGGGGGAAAGCCATTCAGCTCTTGGAGGCCAGGAAGCAGAGAGGGAGGAAGAGGCTACACCCTCCAGGCCTCTCCCCAAGACCCACCTCCCCGGCCACACCCCACCTGCCCACAGTCTCCACCCAGCCAGCCACTCAAGCTGGGATGGACTGATTAGGTCACAGCTCCCACACTCCAGCCATCTCGCCTCTGAAGGGCCCTGCATAACACAGAAGCTCTTAACCCTCACATATGTAAAATATCTAATCAGTAAGTGTGAATTCTCCCTTCCACCTCAAATGCAAAATGAGGGGCGCTTGACAAGACCTAACGTCCCTCCCAGGGTTATGACATTCTGTGTTCCAGGAACTTTCATCATGATGGGCAGGAGACAGCGGCCAGTGAATACTGAGTGGAGCAGAGTCATCCAGAACTACTCTGGGTGGCTGCAGACCGCCCAGTGCCAGTTCTCTGGGAGCTTCACAGCAAAGTGCCCAGGCTGGTGGCTCACGCTGAGCGCCCAATGCTGGAGACCTGCAGCCGGGAGGAAAGTGTCGACAGGTCTGGAGTCTTCTCCGTCCTCACTCCTTGTCGTTTCCTTCTGGGGTCCTCAGAAGGTAGCGGCCCTCATGCACATCTGTGTCCTAATGTCCCCCTCTTAGGGGGACAGCAGCCATATGGCCTAAGTCTGCCGGAGTGATGAAAACCTTCCTAAGGGCTCCTCTCCAACACGGCCACGTTCCAAGGCGCTGTTGTCTACTGAGTGGTAGATATCAGATTTGGGGGAGACACAAGTCAGCCCATAATACTTCCCAACATTGAGAACCCATGTTCTACCACATTAAATCCTGGAAACAACCACTCAGGGGGGCCTGAGTGTGAGTGTCCAGGCCCCGTGGTCATGAACTTGAGTCCTGGGCCTTGTATAAAGCTAGCTCTCTGTTTAAGGCCTTGAAGCAGAGAGGGAGGAAGAGGCTGCACCCTCCAGGCCTCTCCCCGTGCGTGACTCACCTCCCCAGCCACACCCCACCTGCCCGAGAGGGTTAGTGGGTTGAACCAGAAAGTTTAGGCTAGAGGGTCGCTGCCCACAGGCCAGCACCCAGGGACCAGGAGGGCTGGGCTCCAGTCCTGGCCCTGCCCTACCTGTGCCTCAGAGCCAGTGACCCACTTTTTCTCAGTTATCAAGGGGACGTTACCAAGACGTGCACTGATTCTGCCTGTAAGGCTCCACCAGAGGCCTCTGCTTGCCCGGATCTGCTGGGTGCCCTGGAATGAGCGTCTACTGCGAGGGGGCCTTTCCTGGAGGTTTGCTGACTGGGCAGAGGCCCCCTGAGGGCTAACCCTGAGTGTCCGCCTGAGACCCTGCTCGCTGCTGCCTGTGCTTAATTCAAACACTCGCGGCTATCTGTTCTGTCCTCAGAGGAGCAGCGTCACTGGAGCCGAGTGGTCTTGGCCTTTGAACTCAGTGTGCAGAACTTTACTCAGGAGAAAAAAAGACCCCAAGGAAACCATACGGGGAAGCCAAAAATAAACCAAATCCACTGCTGCACTAAGGGTGGCACTTTGTACACAGAGGAAAAGTACGGATTCACTGGCAAACGGCTGGGGGGCAGCTACTGCCCGCCCCCACTTGGGAGCCTCAAAGACCTGGACGTGAACTAACGAAGACTCACATACATTAGGGAGCTGAACCCCAAACCAGGCACATTCCTAAAGTAGACCCAAGGGAAGGCAGACAGAGCCCTTCTCAAGAAGGCTACAGCCTAGGGCCAGAGAGCAAAAGGTCCGCAGATGGGAACACAGACTCTTTCCTCCTGAGAGTGAAAGCCGTCTAAGGGACGTCTAAAGTCAGTATCAAACATTCACAGTAAGTAAGACAGAGAAGAGCTGGTTTCCTCAACTTAATAAAGCCTAAATAGTTAACGAGGAAAATGATAAACTAAATGGGGAAGAGATGAGGACCGCCAGTCTCCAAAGAAAAAGGCCATGAATAAGCGAGTCAGACTCGCCCTTGTGTGCTCTTCTGACCAGGTAAGCACCATCCAGGTACCGCTAACTAAGACGGCACACCACGACCCAGGGAACCTGTCAGGGGCCCTGGGAGGGTCGCGAAGCCTGATGGCGGCGACAGGTTGAGTGGGGGTGACTGAGGGAGCCACCAACGTCCCCAGTGCCTTCAAGTCAGCATTGCCGCCCCTCGGAGGAGACACTGACACACATACTTACTGAAGTCACCAAGGCCATCTGTGAGGCTGGATTTGTGACAGTTTTGCAATAGCAAAAGCTTGTTAAAGGGAGACAGGGTGAACCGAATCTCTCATCAGCATAAAACTTATGAAAAATGATTTGATAGTCTGCCACCAAGTGTTGGCAAGGCTGCTGAGCGACCGACCACCTGCTGGGAATGGGGCTGGGGGCCAGGGACATTTGAAACAGTTTGGCACTTCCTGATGAGCTGCCCTACCCAGGGGCTAGCAACTCCAGGCCTTTGGGAAATGGTACACTGGGCACCAAAATACATCTGTAAGTACAAGTGTCCACAGGAGAATCTCCCACCCAGACCCAAGGGGAAGCCACCAAAAAGGCCTCACACCTAGAAGTGCTTAGGTTTAAAGTGTGATCTCCTCACACAGGGCGTGCTGCCGAGTCTGAAGGGAATGAGCTCAGCCCCGGGTGCTCTCCAGACGCATCTCAGGAGCACAACCTTGGAGGAAAGAAGAAACAACATTCACAAAGGCACACTTCACAAGAGCCATAACCACAAAGATGAACCATTTATCCACAAATGGTTCTTAAAAGTCAGCACAAAGAAATCATCACAAAGTCAGAGAAGGGTGAATGCAGGTCAGGGTACAGGGGTGGAGGGTGGAGCCCTGGGCGAGGCCTGGGAGCCGGTGATCCTCTATTTCCTGCCTTAGATAGTATTCAAGTGTGCGGCACAGAGGGGTGTGTGTGTGTGTGTGTGTGTGTGTGTAAAAGACAGAGTCGGTGGAGCCCTGGCTGTGGCTGGGCCCGTGATCCTCTACTTCTGCTCTAAGTGGAACTCCTGGGAGGCGGGGGTAGCACTTTCTGTATGTTAGCACAACAAATAAGAAAGAAACTAGCTGTATTGTGGGAGGATGGTGGATGAGGATAACATATAAAGAGAAGGGAATGGGGGCTGGGGGTACAGCTCCGTTGGTAGAGTGCTTGCCTCACATGCACAAAGCCCTGGTTCAACCCCCAGCTCCAAAAAAAAAAAAGAAAGAAAGAAAAGAAAAGAAAGAAAAAAGAGAAAAAAGAGGAAGGGTGGCTCCTGAGGTACACAGAAGACCTCTATAAAAGAGTCTCAAATAAAAGAAACCAGACAGCAGAGCGTGCGTGGTAGGAAGTCTGCTGCCGCGTCTATGGCCACTGATCCAGGAACCAGAGCAGGGATGAGGGGATGATGAAAAGACAGACAGACACATAGAGAAAGAGCTGGGCCGGGGGGAGCCAAGCCCTGGTGAGGCTGAGACACCAGAGCTAGCTCAGCACGGTGACCATGTGGGCTGCCATCATCAGAAGGTCATTTATGAGGAAATTTTAGCAAAGCGGGCAGTCTGAAGGAAGCAGTGAAACTTGCAAGACATCAAGGTCATCCTGTTGCACCCAGAATTCTCTGCCCCGGGAGCCGGCATCTAATCCCAGGTCCCGACTATTAGAGCTGCCTGCCTTCAAAAGCAGCCACCCCGGCTGGCATCACCGTACAACTGGGCATCCTGACCTGCATGTTTGCACAGTCAGCTCCCAGGGCAAATGCAGCCATTAGGCAATCAGAGATCAGGGTTCAAGTCAACACTCTCCACAGTCTCCTGAGTCAACAAAAAAGATGGCTACATGGATGACAGATAAATGGATACACACATTCATGGGTGAAGAGATGGTGAATAGAGACAGGTAGACATGTAGGCACAAAGAGAGATGAGATCAATGGGTAGAAACTTGATAGATACTTAGATAGATGATACATACACACACACCTGGACACCTGGGTAGACACATGCATAGAGGACAGACACACGTACATAGATGGTTAATAAATTGACAGGTGAATGCATACACAATTATATAGAATTCACGGCACAAAGAGACATAGAAACACACAAGAGTTACATAGATGATAGGTACAGTAACTCACAGGCATATGGACACACAGACATACAGACCTACAGATCTGTAATGAGGATAGCAAAGGGGTGCCTCCCTACAATGTCACAACATCCATCCCTCCATACAATGACGTAGTCTTCATTACTTGTGAGTATTTGCCATTTTGATGTTTAATTTGATGTCATTGTAAAATATATTTTCTTTTACGTTCATAGAAAAAGAGGTGGGAGGATGTAAACAGGATTGGGGTGAGCAGTGCCTGGTGGCAGAACCGTGTGGTTCGCCCCATTCCTCCTTATTTAGCTGGGCAAGCCTTCAACTATAAAAACCTACTTTTTATTTTTAAATGTATCTGTCCCTAAAACCTGAGTGCATCAGCAGGGAGTGGATGATGCACCCCACCAGGCCACCGGGGCGGAGGCAGGGCGAACACACTTCCCTGCCGGGTGGGCATGGGCCAGAGCGCGAGGCCACCTCACACCAGCCCCTCACCTGGCCCTCCCAGCCAAGGCCAAGACTGCAGCACAGTTTCCAGAAACCCCCTTCCCAGGTCCTGAGGCCCCCGCCAGCCCCTGAGATGCCAGTGCTGGGGACCTGGAGCCCCAGGCCTGTCACAGAGAGGAGCAGGCCCTCTTGCCCGCGCCAAGAGGCAGTCAGGTCTGTGGCCCCACAGGAGCCTCTCTGCAGTCCCCAGGGGACTCAGGACACTTGGAAGATAATATTTGTTTTTTCTGAGGAAGGTGACTGAGTAGCCAGTCAAATATGGGGCAGAGACCTTCCACTCCTGTAACTTTTGAATTCTAAATCATTTTATCAATGAAGTTACTTTAAAGGGGGGGGGGGGGTCAAGACTTAAAAGCAAATTAAAAAGTCTTCTTAGGACCCTGAGAGGAGAAGCAGAGCTGCCCGTGGGGAGGCTGACTCCCAAGGCAGGAAGGCCAGCTGCCCTCTGGCCCAGTGCGTCCTGGTGGCAACTGAAGTAGCTGAATGCAATTATCTGAGTTCTATACAGGTGCCTCAGGCCCCAGAGCTTCCCCGATGGATGGATCTAAAACTGACTGTTTGTAAACCAGCGCGTGGCACAGGCCTATGATCCCAGGACTCAGGAAGCTGAGGCAGGTACAGCGCAAGTCGGAGGTCAGCTTCAGCAGCACAGTGGGACCCTGTCTCAAAATAACAGTCAAAAGATAAAAAGGTTGGGAGTACAGCTCAGTGGTACAGCATCCCTGGGGCCGATTCCCCGGTATTACACACACACACACACACACACACACACACACACACACAAAGTTATTTTGTTTTTGTTTCTTTAAATAAAAAGAGCTCTGGTTATGGTCTAGATGCGAGGTGTTCCCCAACAGTTCACTTGTGAGACGAATTCTCAGAGGTGAAATGATTAGATTACGGGAGGGTGACCTCACTGGTGGACTGATTCACGGACACGGGTTACCTGGGCAGCAGCTGTGGGCAGGTAGGGTGTGGCTGGAGGAAGGGGGTCCCTGGGCCTTTGGGGTTTGCTTCCTCCTTGGTGGGAGGGGCTCTCCCTCTGCTTCCCAGGTGCCATGTCCTGGGCTCCTGTCCTCTGCCACCCTCTCTGCCACAGTGTTCCACCTTATCTCTGGCTCAGAGCTGTGGAGTCCGCCGACTGTTGGCGAACCTCTGAAATCATGCGCCAAAATAAACCTTCCCCTTTACTCGTTCTGGTCAGATCTTTTGGTCACAGTGACCAAAACAGCTCCCAACTCAGACAGTCCATCAGCAAATGAGGTAATGACGGCCGAAGACCAGCAAAGCCCAAGCCACGGAAATGGTCATCACTGTTATCATTATCACCTTTTTAAAAAGAGAGGGATATGGAGGCTGGACTTGCAAAGTGGCCAACAATTCTGGCTTGTCCAAGACTGAGGGGACTCCCAGGGTGCAGGACTCTCAGTGCTAAACCCAGTGATGGTCAGGCAAACCCCAACGTGACGCCAAGTCTTCATCCAAATGAAGCTGTCCCAGCTCACTCACTCACGTTCCTCATCTGTGCGAGTGGGAGTGACACAGGGTTGCTGCTGGGTTAAAACAAGCAAGTAGCCCATCAAAGTCCTGACACTCACTGGGAGCTCCATACACAATGCTGTTAACCACCACAGCTCCACTGGGTCACAGCAAGAGACACCCAAGGATTTGGGGTCCACAATCTGATCCTGAGTTACCAAGGAACATTAAACTGTGAACATTGTTCCTGATATGCACCACCAGCCACGTGGAGCGTGCATTATGATGTCAGGCATCAAATAGGGAGAGGGCCCCCACCACAATACTTCATGCCACTGTAAAAGCACACATTGTTGTGGTGTTCACACTAGCCATTAAACTCATAGAATTGATCTACAAATTATGAAAAATTAACCATAGTTTCAGGACAAAGTACAATTATTAATTAGGATATTGTTGAGGTATTTTAATGGTCAGAGGCAGGAAAGCAGAAGTAGGGTAGAGGGGCAAAGGCTGAGATCCAACGAGGGAAGTTAAGAAACCCTGTGTCTTGCCGTGGAGTAAGAAGTGGAGGTCAAAGGTCTGGGCGCAGCCCAGGGGTGGAGCTCTTGCCAATCTGCCCGAGGTTCAAACCTCAGCACTGCAGAAGAAAGTTCAAGTGGAGATTTAGTGTGTTGCTTGGTGAGGCCCTGATTCCAAGTGGAAGAATGGAGAAGGGCAACGTTGCTGTTTCGGAGGGTGGGAAAGAGACTGATGGGAGTGAGCTAAATCCCCCATCAGCGAATGGCACGGGTGAAGCTGGTGAATCAAGACTGGGAGGCTGTTAGCCACCATGTGGAGACGGCCACGGGTGGGGTGGGGGGGATCAGGAACGGCCAGACAGAATCTGGGGGAGAGCCAGAGTTGGGCAGGAGACGGCTGCTTTTCATGGTTCATATTCTCTCTCCCTCCATCTCTTTCCCTCCCTCAATTTAAAACATATTCTTTAATTCTAACTATGGAAGTTGTAAAATAAGACTAGGAGGTTGTGAAAATGGCTGCCCATTCAAATTGACGGGAAGAGCACTTGGGTGCCTACGGGCACAGCCTGGCAGCAAACAGCCCCTTGAGCTGAGTCATTCCTGCAGCATGACTCCTGCCTTCTGTACTCTCCTCACAGGACCAAAACCTGGACTCCTGGACCTGGGTGGATTGAGCTGTGGATGGAGTGACTAAGGAACTAGTCACTAGCAGCCACCCTTTGTAAGACATCAGTTTGCTCCCAGGGGCAACAGCTCTGCAGCGCCTGTTGCCTACCCCAGGAGGCCGTGCATCATCCTGTGTGCAGGGCTCGCCCTCCAGGAACTTCCAACGAACCTGGGGCACCAGGTTTCAGAGGGTCGGTGCCTCTCCCACTGACCCCAAACCTTCCCAGGGCTCATCTGCGTTCCGAGCGGCTGCATGCACATTTTTTGCTACATAACAAATTACCATGAACTTAACAGCTTACAACACCATTTACACTCTCACAATTTCTGTAGGTCAGAGGACTGGACACAGCACAACTGGGTTCTCTGCTCAGAGTCTCATCTGGCTAAAATCAAAGCACTGGCCAGCCAGACTGCATGCCCATCTGGAACTTGGGGTCCTCTGCCAAGGTCAATCAGGTTGTTGACAGCCACATTCCAACACAGTCTCCTGTCTTCAGAGCGTCTATCACAGGGCCAGGGTCTTGCTCGGGATCACGCACAACACGGGTTGTCCTGTCTGCTTGGTCTCCTTCAGTCTGGACCAGGTCCTTAGTCTTTCCCTGCCTTTTATGACTGACATATTTAAAGTGAGCAGGACAGTTACTTTGTAGAAGGTCCTTATTTTGGGTTCGTTTCTCACAATTACATGTAAATCAAACTTCTTTGGAAGTGACTCATGTTCTTCTAACAGCACCCAATCAGGAAGTACAGTGTTCATTTGCCCTACGACTAGTAATGTTTTAACTTATATGAGATATGGGCCGTCTGATTTCTCTACTGTAAATTCACTAAGCATTTGGTATAAAAATGTATGAAATAACTGTGAAATGATGTGAATATCCTACTCCTTATCAGACATCACCCACCAGCGTGACTGTCCATTGAGGGTCTTGCCTCAACCCGTGATAACTGGGATCACTGAACATGCCTGATCCTGTCACCCTCAGACCCCACCACCCTTGGTCCCATCATCCCTCAAATCCCAGCCACCCTCTGGTCCCATCACCCTCGGAGCCCGTCACCCTTTGGGGACCCATGTAGGAGGAGATACCTCCTGTGCTAGTTCTGCACTTGTTTGCTCTGCATCTGGAGTGAGCATTTATCCGAGGACTCCTGTTCCTTTAGTGGCAAATAGCATTTGCCAAACATCTCAAAGGGGTCTCTGCACACTTATCTCAAATTCCTCCTCTCCAATTCCTTCTTCAAGCCACCTCCAGTCAGGGTCCCTCCCCATCACTCCTTGGAAACTGCTCTTGTTCACATCACTTCCTTTCCAAGTCTTACTCGACCTTCCAACAGCACTTACCCTCGCTTTCCTCCTCCGCCCTGGCCTCTGTACCTCTCCTCCTCCGCCCTGGCCTCTGTACCTCTCCTCCTCCGCCCTGGCCCTATACCAGCACCTTCTGCTTATTGTCTTCTGCTGGCTCCTCCTTTACCAACTCCAAATGCCCAAGAGCCTCATAGTAGGGGCCTCTGTCCCAACCCCACCCCGTCTCACTGCGGGTGACTTCAAACACCATCTCTGTGTCTTGATTTCCAAATGTGTATCTCAGGTCCAACCAAGGTCCAGACCCCACCTCCCTTGCAACCCTGTCTTCTCCTGGACACCCAGGAGGCGCCTTAAAATGAGACACAGGGGCACAGACTCAGAGCTGCACCTTGATAACCTGGCTGAGTGCTGCCAGCTTCCGGTGGGTATTCAGTGGAGGATGTTTTGTGCACTTACTGGTGAATCCAGCTCTGTCTTGTGGCCTCCACTGAATACCCACATTTCACTGTTCTATGAACAAGAAAAGTCTAATGTGTTCAGCTGTTGCTATTGTGTGGTTCTGGGTTCAACAGCAGTTAGCCTACCAACACTTCCACGAATGTCCAAAACAGAACTCGACTTCTCTGCCCAAGTCCTTCCCCACCAACCTTTCTGAGTGGTAACTGACACCTTTCTCCATCCTGACAGCAAACACAAGCCTTGATTCCCTCTTTTCCTTACCCCACATCTAGCCCATAGGCAACATCTGTTAGCTCTATTTCCATATTATTCTAAGTTCGCTAAATAATGAGCAGATTCAGCCTCGGTGAGCGAGGGTGCACACAGGCTACAGCTGGCAGGGTCTGTGCCAGGCGTGCCACGCCGTGGCTGCCCTCCGCTGAGCCCAACTCTCGCCCGCAGGTCGGGTTTTGGATGTGCAAGCACGTGCCTCACGGAGGGACTCTGGCTTGGAACAGCAATGGCTTCCTGAAACGTGCTCCTTCTGATGGCAGGTCACAGAAGCACATTGAGGACAGGACATTTTCCTCGGCTCCTAAAGCCTGAGGTGAGACTCTCAGTCACCACTATGGTTTGTATGTGTGTCCCAAAATTCCTGTGCTGGAAACTTAACCCCCGAGTGGGAGGGTCGGGAGTCGGACCTAACAGGCGCTGAGTCACTGGGGCTCCGACTTGGGAACAGACTAAGGCCAGCACAGACGGGGCCGCGCCTGGTGCACCTGCCTGCGCTCGCCCTTCCCCCAGGTGAGGACACAGCAGGAAGGCCTGGCCAGATGCCAGCGCAGCAACCGCGGGCTTCCCGCTCCAGTCGCCTGTCTCAGGCTTTCTGTTGGAGCTGCACAAAGTGGGCTGAGATTCAGAATCTGCTATTAGCTTCTTTTTATTGACAGTTTCCCCTGTTAAAAAGGTACGTTCTATCAGAGCGGGCATCCCATAGACACAGAACAAACCTCTGTTCATGTCAAATGAGAGGATTCTGAAGAAGTGACTGTGAGCCACACTGGTGAGGTCTTGAAATGTCATGTCCGAGAGTCTGCAGTTCACCCACCGGCACTGGTCACGGCCACTAAAGAGACCTGCTTTAGGGAGACAGCCGTGGTGGCAATGATGGTGAAATCTGAAAGAAGGACCAGTTGGAAGACTTCAGTACTTGTGCAAAGCAGAGGAGGCTTAAGGTGGAACTAGGCAGAGGACCCACAGGAACTATCCTAAGGTGCCATCAACATAAATTGGTAATAATAAACCCACCACGTGTTAACTACCTCCAGGAGGCCCAGACTCTGTGCTCCCTTCCCCAGAACTCAGCAGCATTGGTCTTTTTTTTTTTTTTTTTTTTTTTTTAAAGAGAGAGAGAGAGAGAGAGAGAGAATTTTTTAATATTTATGTTTTAGTACTTGGAGGACACAACATCTTTGTCTGTACGTGGTGCTGAGGATCGAACCCGGGCCGTACGCATGCCAGGCGGGCGCGCTACCACTTGAGCCACATCCCCAGCCCCGCATTGGTCTTAATATACTAATTTTACAGATAAAAACGCAAAATATGTTCAGAAAACATGTAATTTTCCCCAAAGTCACACAGCTCAGCAATGGCCATTCTGGGGTCTGTTGCAGAGCAGTGGGATTCCCAAGTCTAGGAGCACAGGTCAAGGGGTGGTGCGGGTTTCTGCCTGGGTACTTTCTTAGATGATGCCCTTGGCTGCAGGTGACTTCAAACACCATCTCTGTGTCTTGATTTCCAAATGTGTATCTCAGGTCCGACCAAGATCCAGACCCCACCTCCCTCGCAAGCCTGTCTTCTTTGTGGATCCCATCAAGTCTGACTGCACAGTAACCAATGTGACCTTGACCAAGGGCATCCTGGGGAGGAGCCTCAATGCAGTCAGCACCTGCAGGAAGCAGAGACTGGCTGCTGGCTAGCTCACAGGCAGAACTCCCAGATGACTGTCAGAGCTCACAGCGTCGGCTGCAGGCACAGGCTTCATCAAAACCCAGGGAGGTGCAGAGGGCTAGTCGTTCATTCATTCACTTAACAAGTAGTTACCGCATGCCCACCCTGTGCCAGGCACTCAGTGATTCAGTGGCTACTGCCTTCAGTGAGTGGACAGACTGTGTACATTTGTGTCATTTACATCTGAGTAGGGAAGTCAGATGATAAGCAAATAAGTTAACTAAATAAAAAATACATAAGATGGTGGAAAATCAAACAAGAAAAGAGATTAAGGAGTGCCTTGGGAAGAGGGAGCCTGCAATTCTTAATGGAGTGGTCAGGAAGGACTGTCAGAGAAGTCTGGTCCCTGCTGCCCATCACTGATGAGACCTCCCAATGTCTGCGTTTTGTGTTGATTCTCTTGAGGGGCGAGTCCTGGAACTGAGCATCTGATCGGCAAATCCCAAGGCACACGCCCACCCCCTTACCTCCTCTGAAGGTGGGAAGAGGGAGAACTGGTCCTTTAACCTCGGAGATTCAGTGGCTACTGCCTTCAAAGAAGACGCAGAAATAAGGGACTCTCCCAAAGGAGGAGGGAATCTGGGCTCTGGACAACCAACGAGTCCCAGCAGGAGACGCTGTCAGTGAGGGCGCACAGAACCGGAGGGCAGTGCCTCGGAGAATCTCAAACAGGTTTCAAGAGGCAGAAAGGACCAAGAGGGAACAGAGCTGAAAGCCCATGGAGAGCTCAGAGGCAAGTGGTGCCTGTCCAAGAGCAGAGCCGGACTGTGACTGAGAAGGGACTAACAGTGAGTGAAGTCTCAAGTCAGGACAGAGCAGCTGCCGAGCCCCCAGCCAAGTCCTGCTTCCGTCGTTAATGGGACCACTGTGTCTCCACCTCCCTTGCACTGGAACTTCCCAACAGCTTGCGGAAAAGGTCTTATTCCCATTTGGAAATACATGAAAACTGAATTCCATACCCAGGGTTAGAGGAGATTCTCTTTTCCAGGAATACATGTTGTTAGTAGATATCAAAATGCATTTCCTGGCCCAGAAATTGCTCTTTAAAGAAACAGGCAAAAGAAATCCCCTGAAGTATGCACGCAGACTTTCCTGCACAGTTGTACCCCGTAGTGGGAAAGAACAGGGGTTCACCCTGGCCAGGAAGAGACCTGCAGCCACTGCTAAACCCTGCATCGGAATGAGACACTCAAGAAAGGAAAGGGATTCTCTGCCTCTGGACAGTGCAGACGACAGTAGAGAGAGTATGACTCCATTATGTGTGTGTGTGTGTGTGTGTGTGTGTGTCTGTGTGTGTCTGTGTGTGAACTTCTTGGTTTATTTTCCCCTATATTTTCCAAAATTTCTTCAATAAATAAAGACAACTTTTATAATGAGACTTAAAAGAAGGTCCTTGTTTGTGGTCCAACAGGCCTATCTGGGAAAAGGAGGCTGGGATTCTCCTAATTCTCCAACCTGCCTTCCACTGCCCCACCAGTCAACAGGGGAATAAGATCTCCCTCGATGACGCAGCAGTTTTCCCGTTTGCTTACTTTGTGGGGTGCGAGGGGCTGAACCCAGGTGTGCTAAGCACTGAGCCAAAGTCCCAGTTCTTTTTGTATTTTATTTTGAGACAGGGTCTTGCTAAATTGCTGAGGCTGGTCTCCAACTTGCGATCCTCCTGCCTCAGCCTCCCCAGTCGCTGAGACCACAGGCCTGCGCCACTGCATCCAGCCTCTTTGTTGCGTCCCACATTCAACTAAAGCAAGTCCTGTCACCCTCGCCGGCACCCTGAAACGCAAGCCCTCGCTCGGGGAGGAGAAACACACAGAGCTGGAAGCCGCGGAGCGGCAGGGCAGGCGCTCGGGGCCCTCCAGACCTTCCGGATGTGCGCGCGGACTCGGGAGCCGAGGGACGCGCCCGGGGCCTCCGCGGCCACAGCTGCCGCACGCAGCCCGGCCCGGGGGCGCGGGGGGAGGACAGGCTCGGACCCGCCTCCCGGGGACGCGCCAGCTCCCGCGCACGCGCCCTGCGTCCCCGGGCGTCCCCGCGGTGGCCGGCGCCCAGCTACGGTGGCCCTGCCGGGCGAAACCACGGACGCGCCACCGCCCTGCACACCGGACCCGCGAAGACGGCGCGCGGGGCAGCGGGCCGCGAAGGCGCCGGGAAACCGAGCGCCCGCACGGACTTAGGACGGAGGGGCCGTCCGTGGGCAGCCAGAGGCTGGAGGGAGCCCCGCGCCGGGTCCAGACCCCGGGGCGCGACCTCGGAGGGCGTGGTCGAGGGGCGGGGCCTGCTCGGGCCCCGCCCCTCGCCGCCCGGAGCCGCCGAGAGCCGGAGCCGCGCCCTTACGCGCTGCGCAGCTCGGGTCTGCACCAGAGCTCCGGAGGTGACCCAGGTGAGTGCCAGCACCTGGGGCTGCGGGAGGCTGGCCCTCGGGACACTTGGGGGTCTGCACGGGGCGCAGCCTGCGTCCCCGCCGCTGGGGCGGAGCAGGGCTCTCCTCGCGCTTCCTTACCAGATCTGAGCGCCGCCTCTCCTTGCCTTTGGCTCTCCACCCCCTGCATCTGTCCCTGATGCAGTGCTTTGGAGCATCCAAGCGACGCCCGGCCTCTAAGTCAGGGGAGTCTCCAGGTCAACCCTTCCCCCGTTCCTTCGTTTCCTCGCCGGCTCTCCTCGCGTGCCGCTTTCTGGAGCCCCCTCCCACCTTGCCAAATGCAGCTCTGGTACCGACGGGCGAGCGCCGCACCGCAGAGGAGCTGGCCGTGAGGCCTGAGCGGAAGCGCTGGTTTCTAAAGGGCCTGCGAGCGCTGCGCCAGCCCGAGGTGTTGCTAGGAGCCTTCGGGGACAGCCCCCAGGGAACTGCGTTCCGTCCGACTCTGGAACATTTGTATTGGAACCTGTAGGTGGGTCATTTCCTACCGCTGCCCTAGAGCAGGAGACCCTCTAGGTGGGTGGGGGATCTGCATTCCTCTCTCCTTTGAAGTTCAGAAACGTGCCCTGCCTAACTGGTGCTACCACCGGGAGGCCCGGAGCCACAGAGGTGGGGCGTTGGGAGGGACTGGAGACTAGTTCGTGAGTCATTGCCTGAAGTTGTGGCTTCTGCTAATACTTTCCTTGGGAGTCACGAATTTACGAATAGCCTGGGAGACAGTGAGGGTGGGAAGGGAGAAGAAGAAAAGCACCCAGAGGGGCGGAGGGGGGGAAGGAGTACTGGTTCCGGGGACTTAGTCCCCTAGCCCAGGGTGAAGGGCGCTTCTGGCGTGTGCGCTGTGGGCCTAGGTGTGGTTTGCAGAATTGCTGCAGATTTGGGGGTGGGAGCTGGAACGAGGTGTCTTGGGAAATCTGCAGGTCACCTGGCGCCTTCTGGAAAGCACCCAAGGTATTTTAGTCAGAGTTACAGGCGTGTTACTTTAGTGAACTTAGAAATGCAACAATATTATCTCTCTCAGAATTAAGAATGTTTATACTTACAGAAGTTAAATAGGGAATTAAATAGAATCAACATTCCGGAATCCAAACAAACACTTTCACCCCTGGGAAGACATTTTGTTAGGCTTCCCTCCTGACACAATGTTACAGAAATAGAAAACTTTGTCAAGTGATTTTTTTTTTTTTTTTTTACCAATGTTACTATATATAAAATGACAGTGATACTGTGACCAGCATAGAAACTGCACTCCAGGGGCTTCTGTAGATTAGGGAACAAAATCAGAGAAAGGCAGCCTTCCCCCATATTTGGGTTTCCTCCTGCTGGCTGGAGTTGGAGAAACTGTCCTGAGAGGGCACCTCTTCACCTGGAGGTTAGCACTCTACCCATTATCCAGAGATGCTGAGAAGCCCCTGGCAATCTGGGTGAGGGGATGAGATCAGCAGGAAGAGCAGTTCACTGCATGCGGCACATCTCACTGTACGGAAAGGTCTCAGTCCCTGTATTTACGCATTCTGACTATTCAGAGCACCATTGCTGGCCACAATTGACCAAGAACCATTTAGCATTTTAAAGCAATATTTGTCTAGAAGAATGTGCTGCTACTATTTTTGCAGTAGAATTTATTAGTATTATTTATGAGCATACCATCCTCCTGAACAAGAAGCCAGCAGTTAACAGGTAGATTATTTCTGTGTAAAATAAAATCTCTTGCAGCACTGACTTCCCTGCCTGCCTGTGGGAGGAATGCAGCAATGAGGGGACAGAAGAACTGTGCCACCTCCCAGATGTGATGGCAGAAACCTTTCAGGATCTCACAGGTCTCCCTGTTGTCCTCCGAGCGCCTCCTAGACTTGACCTGTTCGTTGACTGGAACATCGATTTTAAGATTTTGATGCCTTAGTCCCACTTATTATTTTTTTTAAGAAGTGACATATTCTTCAGAAATGCAAATGATTGTGCCCGAGCTTGTTCCTAGTGGAGTCAGGTGTGAAGATGTGGAGGCTGTGGTAGGCAGGGGCCAGAGGCTAGGCGGGTCCTTCCCTGGGGGGCTGGTACCCCAGCGGGGATGCGGCATCTGCTAAGAATTGACTGCACTCTGCCTGCACTTCTAGTGGGAAAATCCAAGTGTGTCACTGTGACTCATTCAAGACTTCCTCTTGGCTGGAAGTCGCAGCTTAGCGGGCCCCCGGGACTCCCGAGTTGTGACAGTTAAGGGAATCCTGATGTCAAAATGGAGGGCCAGCTTCTGGGCGTTCTGCTTCACCCAGACTGTGCTTTCCCTCCTCTGATCTCCGCTCCTTTTGTCACGCCGCAGGGCTGACAGACAATAAAATGGAAGTGTCCCTTTCTCAGTCCTTCCCAAGGTTTCTCCTTTTGTTTCCAATGAGAAACATCTCAGGCTTTAATCAGTCATAGACTTGGAGTTAATTATTAGCTTTCTTCTTATTAATTTATTTTATGCTTAGGAGAGGGTCAGGGGAGGTGGAGATATTTCAAAGAGGTCAGATGTTGTCAGACTTGCTCTTCAACCTCATTGAAAAGCTGTGGAGCGTAGACTCTGCAGCCAGGTTGCCTGTGAATCCAGGCTTTGCTTGTAATAGCTGTTTTGATCTTGAGTCAATTATTTAACCTCTCTGATGCTCAGTTTCTCATCTGCGAAATAGAGGTCACAGAAATGTGTCACAGAGATGCTGTGAGAGGGATCCTTCCCTCCCGCCGCCCAGCGGAGCATCAGTGGGTTTGACCCATCCTGAATAATGTGCCGAATGGTGTCTATAGTAATGGATTTTCCTCCTGTGCTTCCTCTGACCTGTCCCTTCCCTTCTCTCACACGGTCTCCCTCTCTCCCGTATAAAGCCAAGCCCTTTCTGGGTGCACCTGCTGTTGTCCTTACACATGTCCCGACATGTCACTGTCGGTGTCCTTCAGGGCTCTCTTCCCAATCTGATCCTCCCATGTCGTCGTCTCTGCACCCACACCTGCCTGGAGTGTCACGATGACCTCAGTCTTGGTGACCGTCACAGCAGATGGGCATTGACGCCCTGCATTCCTAGCGGTGCATGGCACTTGGTAGAGTGAGTACTGGAAACAGTCATTCTGAGAAAATGCTAAAGAAGGTGTTAGGCTGGGACACTGGGGTCAGCGTCCACTGGGTAAAGTGTGTCCTGCACCATGTTGATCCAGTCACCTTCATTTAATAAAATTTGTGATAATGGTGCTTTTTTTTCCTTTTTTGCCTGCATGTCCTGCAGTCTCTCTCCTCTCTCCCCCCTGCCCTCTGAGGTTGCACCTTTGACCTTGAGGAGCACCCAGTGGGCTGTCTCTGGGAGCCCATCCCATGGGCGGCTCAGCTAGCCTGGCCCAGGGCTTCTAGGTTAGGTGTCATAGGTGTCACAGGGCCCTAAGCATGGACACCTGTTGGGGAAACTGTCCTCACGCCTGCAGGGGAAGCCGGGTTTCACTCTGTGTTCCCACAAATCCCATGTTCCTGAACCCCTGAAGAGCAGACCTGCCCGCGGCTCCCAAGGGAGACGCGGCTCCCTTCAGCTTGTGTCCCGAGCCTTGTCACAGCCCAGCTCCAGAGGCACTCGATGAGGCTGTGCCGGTGCAAGCTTGCCCCGCGTAACCAGAGCCACTCACTGGCCCTGATCCTTCCTCCCGCCGCCCAGCAGAGCACCAAACAGTTGTCCCCGGTCCCAACGGCTCACCACCGGGCTGGGGTTCCAGCGCCATCTGAACCGGATTCTACAGCCAGGCTGTGGCTGTGTAACCTAGCACACAGGACGGCAGCGTGTTCACCGCCCAAGGGACAGGTCTCCAGCCTCCTCGCTCACAGTCCACGGGAGGTGTTCTGCCCGCCATGCTGATGAGGAACCACAGGGTACAGGGGCGAAGGAAGACCACTGCCTGACCTGCGCCCGCCGTTGGCCTGCCTGCTGGCTGAGTAATGGTGCCTGCTCAGAGGACCATCTTTGGGATACACGAAGCCGCCGCAGGAGAAGAGTTATTTTTTACCACCAGGTTTTTATTCCTTTTCAGTCTAAAAGTCATTTGAAGTTCTGACACTGAAACAAACTCCCTCTGTGTCGTGTGGAAGTGAACCAGAGCTGCATTTTGAAGATGTAGGGAGAACCGGAGAAATCCCAGGGACAGACGGCTTCTGGGCCGCTTCCCTCCGACTTCCTGCATTTCTCTTTGAGCTCCGCCTGGGCTTGGGAGGGTCAGCTGCCCTACCTGGCGGTCACTTGGAGACCTGTTGCTTGGTGGGCTTGAAGTGGACTGGTGGGCCCCCGAGTCCCCTCGGAGCTCCTTGAACCAGCCGGGGTCAGGGACTGGGGGAAGGCCGTCCCACGTGGTCAGCCAGCCCTTGAGTGGCCGTTCTTATGGGGAACTCACAGGGATGTCGACTCTGCCGTGTAAAATAGGTGCCCTACATGACGCAGCACAGGCACCAGAGGAGGACACACTGAAACGTGGGGCAGCAGAGGGGATGTGTCCTTGTCCCCTTCCCACCAGGTACGTTAGGATAAGAGACCCGGCTGAAAACCTGCGGCACAGTTTGAGGAGACAAGATCACAAAGGGAGTAGAAGTCACTAGTGTCCACGCTGGTGTCTGTGTGTGACCTGAAGGCTCCAGTGATGCTTAGTACGAGGTCTGTGCCGGAACGGACTTGTGGGGACAATTGTTGAGGCAGGTCCCTAAATCCACAAAGCCTGCCTTTTCTTCCGGGTGCCCCCTGGGCGGTGCCCTGGGAGTTCCTGCTGGGCAGGCAGAGGGACGCGGGTGAAGTGGAGGGTGCCTGGCCCGGGCAGTGTTCCCACAGGGCAGTTCAGGAAGCCTTGTGGGTTCGCCCTGCTGTGCCCAAAGGAAGCCTGCCCAGGAGATAAGGCCAGCAGCGGCCCGGGAATTAGGGTCAGGCCCAGCAGAGCCCAGAAGAGCAGGTCCCCGGGAGAATCAGCGGATTCCCAGAGAGCAGCCTCGGCCTCATTGAAACCCCACGCGACCCTCAGCACTGGGTGAGGGTGACGCTGGGGTCACACCAGCACTGCCTCCCTGTAAGCCTGGTCCCATCCTTGACGGGCCTTGCCAGGGTGCCTGTGGCTCACGGCCCCATGTGCTGTGGCCTCACTAGAGCTGCTGCCCTGGGTTCCACCCCACGCAGACCTCCAGGCCCCACTGGGCACCGGGCAGCTGCCCTAGGACCTGTGCCCCACCTGGTTTCCTTCCCCCAACCTGGAATGTTTGGAAGTAATAAATACTTTGACAGACGTTAGAAGTTTTAAAATAGAAGCGCTGCCGCTTTAAGTATTCTGTTGTAATAATCTGTTTCTAAAGTGACCGCTCAGCCTCCTTTACATCCTGGTTGATGGTGGAAAGCGAAAGCTTCTCCCAGAGACGGGATCAGGCAGGGAGGCTGCTCTTGGTCTTGGTCGACGGCCAGGGCCATCCGTCAGGAGGAGGACACTTCTGCTGATAAAGTGCTTCCTGTTGGAGGGACGCAGCAGACCTGGCCCTGCCATGGATCCTGTCCCGCGTGTGAAGCACCCCGACCCCGGCCAGCTCTGGCCTCCCCTGGGCTGCCACTGTGGTGTGTCCCTCTCCTTTTGCTCTGGGAGTAGCTGCCCAGGACCAGGTGGCAGGACTGTCCTGGAGCTGAAGCCCACAGAGGGGCCCTCCCCTGCTCCTGGTCAGGGAGGAGCCATCCAGGCTGTGGGCAGGGGCAAGCCCAGCAGCCTGGTCCAGACACCAAGAGCGTGAACACTGGTGTCCATCTGCGCTCGACGCCAGCTGACTCCCCAGCCACGGGACTGCCTTCGGCCTCAGTGCCCCCCCACCCCCGTGTAAGGGGGTGAGGGCAGTAACTGCCACACAGGGCGTCTGAGGGCGAGGAGCACTAGCAAGTCTGTTGAGCGCCCGGCACGTGGGGAGCCCTCTACTTAGGCATTGAGCGCACATTGTGATGTCCTTTCCCGTTTCACTATTTCCGCCAGGTGGGAGGAAATTCCACCAGAGGCTCCTTGGTGACCCCATTAAATCCTTACATAGCCTCCCACTTGACATCATGGAGAAGTCAAGGCACCCCCAATCCTTGGTTTTGGATGGGGTGGGCCCCCAGGTCAGCTCAGCATAATGAGCATCACTTTTGAGCATGGGGCCCTTGATCTCCTGTTCCTTTGACTGTGGAGAGTCTGGTCTGGTGACGGTGGCCATGACCGTGAGGAGAGGTACAGGAACCCAGTGGCTGTTACAAGTTAGGCTCCAAAACGAGTCTCAGAAGAAACTGAGCCATCGTACCGCCTGCACACCTTGAGCCCTGCCTGAGCTGAAGGAAGGAACTGGTCTCCAGGGAGCACAGGCGTAGCTACATATGGCTTGCTCTGCAGAGGGACCTCGGAGCCCGTCATCATGTTCCAGGGACACTCCAGGAGAAAGGTGCCCTGGGAGCCTCGGGAGCTCAGTAGAGTGTGATCACCAAGACGAGACTCTGCTTCTGGTTGAACCAGATAAATAGAGTCACCCCCTATTGTGTCCAAAATAGTGACAGAAATTTGCCACATTAAATGTGGAGCCTGACCCAAACCATCAGCATCACCTAGGAACTTGTTAGAAATGCACAGTCTTAAGGACACCCTGGGAGTGGGTGCAGTCTAACAAGGCCCAGGTGATTTGATGCGGCCGAGGTTTGAGAAACATGGATCTAGAAGACAGAGTAGCAGCACTCTATGGTTTCTGTCTTTGTGCAAGTTACTACTAAAAAGAAGAAAGAAAAGAAATAGGAGCCATTTACCCTGTTCTCTGTGTCGGCGAGTGGCCAGCCACGGGAGAGGTGCCGTAGGCACTGCAGCCGCCCTTCAGTGTTCAGGAGCCTGTGATCTGTAGGAAGCAAAGCTGCAGGTGTCGGAGGCACAGCCTCTGCACTGTGTCCAGCGCTGGGTAGAGGTCAAGGTCTGACCCTGGTTCCACCTTGAGAACCTTATCTTGTTGCGTATAAAAGGGCTGCAGATGGGTGAGAAGAGGTGGTCAGCACGTGGGCACCTCCAGCCAGGCTTCTGGAGGCACACTGATGTGGATTCCCCATTTGGACACGCCTTGCCCGCAGGACAACCATGCAAACCTGAAGAAAACGCAGTCTCTTCCTCATGAGCCACGGCATTTCTGTTATACAGAAACTCCAACAGTCGTCATCAGCGAGCCTGGGTGAGCTCACACAGCCTCAGCAGGTCACCCCGCAACTTCCCCTCAAGTTCTTCTTCAGTTTGATAAGGCTATCAATTCAGCATTGGCGCAGTGGGTCAGGAACAGAATCAATTTCAGGGGCTCTCTAGATAGAAACAGATTCTGCGATGCTGTGTGGGCTTTCGCATTGAATGATGTTGAATTCAGAGACATGACAGAACTTATTAAAGTGGATAAAGTGAAAATTGTAGCCTGTGATGGTAAAATTACTGGGTCCAATACTACAGACTGAATAGAAGAAAAGTTGACTTTTCAGGCCATCTTCTGTTATTATTCATCACTATGTGAAGAGAAGCAAAGAAGAAACTTTAAAAATTTATTCTAGCATTGCATAAATGACTACACTGTACTGTACTATCAGAGAATTCCAGCAAAAAGAAGCTTATAACCACATTCTCTTACATTACCTTTATTATGCAGCGTGAAGAAACATACCTTTTCTTTAATGACACATCAAAAATTTATGCCTTCTTAAGAACATTCTTTAATAAACTCATTTTAAAACTCAAAAAAGGGTGGGGGGGGCTGCAGATGACACAGAGCAGGAATGTCATCAACACAATGCCATCAACAACATGCATGTGTTCCACAGGATGCTCAGGGCAGAAGCTGTGTCTGTTGTCCGTCCCTCAAGCCTCCCTGAAGCTGTCTGCTAGCTCAGGGCCCACGCATCCCAGGGTGTGGCTGGGGCTGCCTGGGTGGGCACCCTGCACTGGGCTGCCCTCCCCTTCCTTTGCGTGCTGACACACTCAGGCACTCTGAGGGCTGGGGACCTCCACTCCATGCCCTGGAGCCTGAGAAATCAGGGCGGAGCATGTGGCTGCTGTCTGGAGGTGGAGGCCTCCTTCCAGGCCTGGCTTCTGGGCAGGGTCTCCCGCAGCTCCAGTAGAGGAGCCCTGCAGGGAGAGCCCTTCCCCTGTCCCCACCCCTGATGGCACAGTCCTCTGCAAACCGTCCATGCTGGCCGTAGCTGGGCTCCCCCTTCCTGCCGATCCCCTGCCTTTCAAGGTGCCTCTTGACTCTGCTGTGCGTATACCACCAGGCTCATGCTCCACACATGTACCTTCCTGCGGGGGAGCAGAGTGACTTCTGCCAGGAGTGAGCACCTAGCAGACTGCATTTGCAGTTGTGAACATTCGTTTTTAATTCCTTATGACTCTCTTGCTGCTGGGTGCAGTGGCACACACGGGAGGATGCAAGTTCAAGGCCAGTCTCAGCAACTCAGCAAGAAATAAAAAGGGCTGGGGATGGGATGTGGCTCACCCTGGGCTCAGTACCCCCCCCCCAAAAAAAAAAAAAAAAGTCCAAGGACTCAGAACACTTTCTGGGGCTAGTTCTGAAGTGGTGATCTGATGGCAGCCTGGTTCCCAGGAGCTGCCAAGCCCATATTCTAGGCAGCTTCATAGGCTGGGGAGCGCGGCCCTGCTTTCAGAGTCCTGGAACGGGGCGTTCAGCGTGCGACTTCGGCTGCAGCTGTGTCCGGGCATGCGGTGGGTGGTGCTGATGGCCTCTGGTGCGTCTCCTTGGGCCTGTGTGTGTGCGTGGCTGTGAGGCCCGTGCTGACGGGGCCTCCTGTGCATATCTCCTCCACAGAGCCACGATGGCCGTCCTGTCCAAGGAGTACGGTTTCGTGCTCCTGACTGGCGCTGCCAGCTTTGTCATGGTGCTTCACCTGGCCGTCAACGTTGGCAAGGCCCGCAAGAAGTACAAGGTGGAGGTGAGTGGCCAGCCGGCGCTGGGGGGTCCTCGGGACTCGCCTTCAGGCACAGGGGAGGGGGGGCGGCCAGGGGTGGCTGGGGGCCGTTTCAGGACACCCAGCTCCTCAGTGTCAGGAGAGAGGCCGGAGCTGCTGGGAGGCAGTGTCCACTAGAACTGTTTGTCTTCTCTGCAGCAGGACCAGGGCGCAGGTGTTGCAGGGTGTGTTTCGCGGCAGCCGTGCTGGGCAGAGTGTGTCTCCTAAACAGGGCTCCAGGCAGCACTGCGGGACCATGTCTCAAGGGACTGCCTGTTTCCCAAGGGGAAAGGAGGCCACTGTGCCCAGGCTCACTGTCAGGCACAGCCGGGGGCGTGTTAAACACCTCCTTTGGTTCTGGCTCATCTACAGGGGAAAATGTCTGAAGTTGTCCCTGATGAGCAATTAGATGTCTGTCTCTGTTTATGGTTGGACTCCCTAACTGGAGCTTCTTTTAACCTTTCCATATCTAGTTTCTTCCATTTCCTCCAGTGGACATTGCTTAAAACTCTCACACTCAATCACACCTGTGTCCCCACTGGGGGGAATCTTAAAGATGTGGTGTTTGATGATCTCACGAGAAGCATCCCCAGGGCGTCTGTAATGCACCTGAGACCTACACTGATGCAGACACCTGTGTGAAGCACGAGTCTGCTACATGCCACTCCTGTCCCCCGTCCCTGTGCAAGCATAGCTCTGAGGTGCGCTCCTGGAGGGTTAATAGACACATGGGATGTACTTACGAGATTGGGACTCTGTTGCTGAGAATAGTTAAGTAGAAATCCAGCGGTCGTCCATCCGTAGGTGATGATTAGGATGCATTATTTTTAAGTTGATCTTAACTCTCAGAACTTCATCTCCCCGTGGCCATGTGTGCTTTTCTCTGCAGTACCCTGTCATGTACAGCACAGACCCTGAAAACGGGCACCTCTTCAACTGCATCCAGAGAGCCCACCAGAACACGTGAGTGTGGCCCTGCGGGGTGCCGGAGCCCGGGCAGGGTGGGCGTCTGGGCCGGACACCTCCACCCTTGGAGCTCTGTATTTGCTGAGCGATAGCCATGACCATGGTCATGGGCACTGCATGCCCAGTACTGTTAAGAAACCGTGTGTGTGAACGGACTGGCCAGGAAGCAGAGTCGAGAGCTCTGCCAACAGCGAGGTTTCTGGAGTCTTCCCAGCAGCAGCTCTGACACTTACACCCATCTGCACCCGTCCACACGGAGCTCGGCCCTCCCTGCCCCAGACAGCGGGGAGAGGAGCCCACTCTGACCTGCAGACCTTCTCAGAGTGTGCTGCAAGTGAAGTCCTTCCACCCATGTGTTCTGAGTCACCTTTGCTCCTGTCCAGCACAGAAGAGGGTGGGGTCTGTGGCTGGGCCTCTCCCTCTTTCAGGGTTCATGTCTACTCTGATTTCTGACCTGCAGGCAAGAATGGAAATGTCTCTTGGTTGTGTGTGGCATATTTACACAGGGCATTTTTTTTAAGAGAGAGAGAGAATTTTTTAATATTTATTTTTTAGTTTTAGGTGGACACAACATCTTTATTTTATTTTTATGTGGTGCTGAGGATCGAACCCAGAGCCCCGCGCATGCCAGGCGAGCGCGCTGCCACTGAGCCACATCCCCAGCCCCACACAGGGCAATTTTTAAAAGTTCTCTCTGTGTCTTCCAGGTTGGAAATGTACCCTCCCTTCCTGTTTTTTCTAGCAGTTGGAGGTGTTTACCACCCGGTAAGTTTCACGGACTTGGGTTTAGCCTCCTTTGCTTCCTTCCCTGGATGAGTCTCAGTGCCCAGGCACCATGCACTTAAAAGGAATTCAGCTATTTCTTAAAAGTTCTTTAAAGTCCACGGCCTTTCCCCCATTTTTATAGATAGGGAAAGACTCTTGGACACTGTTTAACTTTTATGAGCTCAGCCACCAAATAGAAGAATAAGACTTTGAACTTAGGCCTGATTCTAGGAGGTCTGTGAGCGTGAGCATTTCCATGTCCACGTTCATCCATGCCCACAGCGAGTTGCCCACCACCCAGGGTATGGCGGTGAAGGACACAGAACCAGTCTCACTGGGTGTAGACAGCAGCCTAAGTGGATTACCTGGCATGCCAGAAGGTGCTAAAAGGCGGTGGTCAGTGCACAGATCCAGAGCAGGGAGGTGAGAGGAGCATGGCAGGCCATCCCGATGGGTGGTCAGGAAGGAGGGTCCTGCAGAGGTGGCCGTGGTGAAGCAGAGCGCACTGAGGGACCGGACTCTGTGTCTTCCCCAGGGTGAGACCAAGGCTGCTCCCCAGGCTGAGCTTTGCTCTTTGGGGAGCTGCACGAGGCCCTGGAGCAGGGAGAGGAGCAGGGATTGGCGGCAGAGCCGCGGTGAGAGCGGACACCGCCCTGGAGGCCTCCGCGGCAGCCCTGGGCCACACCCCTGCCTCCGGAAGTTGACATGAACCCAGTTAGTTGCCATTTGGGCTTTACCTTCCAGGGTTAGCTTCTCTGAGCCGTGGCCCCCACATCCTGGTCCCAAGCCCTCCCAGCCCTCTGTCTGTGGACGGCCTGGTTGTCCCCAAGCTGCAGAGGCGTGAGCAGGAGGGCCTGTTGTTATTTTTAAAAGAAACGTCAGCTGCTCTTGTATCTCCTAGGGAGGGTGGTCTTTCTGGTCCCCACTCCTAGGAAGCGGCTGGACTGGCCGTCTGGACAGCCCTGTCTCTCCAGCCTGACCTCACCCGGTGTCCCCTCGGCCCCATCCCTGTTCCGCGTCCCTAAATCCCACTCCTAGTGCTCAGTTCTTAAGGACGCTCCTAGAGCTGCTCCCCGCCCAGCGTCGACCTTGTGACGACCCTGTTGGCAGTCATGGAGGTTCCGGTGAGGCCTGGCCTGGCAGAGGCTGTGGAGCTTGCGGGCACTGACCTGGGAGGCTGGGGCCTTTATCGCAGTGGCCACCCTCCTGCTGGCATCTGACTCTGTCCAAAATCCACTCCAACAAACAATGACCCTGACATCACACAGTCGGAAAGGTGCCTGAGCGTCTGCCCACACCCTGGCCCTTCTTCTGTTGGCACCAGATGGAAGGTCCTCCTGGTGCATGTTTCTCTCTCAAGGGCGCTGGGGCAGGGAGGCCTTCCCCTGCAGGGCCCATGTTCAGGTCATAACCCGAACCCTCTCCCGTCTCCCGGGAGCCCAGCCCCACGTGGGCTGCTGCTGTTTCCCCACGGCCCGCTTCCTGTGGTGGCGCCATTGGAGATGACACAGCACACTGCAGGTGGAGTGCAGGGGACGCTGGGGACCTCGGGTCTGCCCTCTGGTCAGTTCCCTCTCTGGCTCCCCTGGCTGCCTGTCCTCCCCCTGAGCTGTGGCCCCAGGTTTCAGGCTGGGACAGTGATTCCTTTGCAGAAGGCTGGTTCTCAACTCCAGGCCACCAGCAGGCCACAGAAGAACCACAAGAGTTTGAATTCCACTAACTGAGGTCGCGGGGTGGGGGGTACCTTGGCAACCCATGGAGTCATCACTGGCCCAGGTGTCTCTTCAGCCCAAACCTGACTCTGCTCTCTCTCAGCGGGTAGCTTCTGGCTTGGGCCTGGTCTGGATCATCGGACGAGTTCTCTATGCCTATGGCTACTATACGGGAGGTGAGTGCCTGCAGCGTCTGCGGGGAAACTACTGTGGGGGTGAGGGTGGGGGGCCTGGGTATGGAACCCAGGGTAGAGACAAGCTCTCTACAGTGCCACACCCCAGCCTTATCAGGACCTGAGAAAAGGGGAAGTAGCTGGGTCATTAAGGCGAAGGCCTCTTCTAATTTTTACCAACCTTTGAATCATTAAGACTTTTTTTTTTTTTTTGAGCTGGGGTCTGTGTTGTCTAGGCTGGTCTCAAGTGACCCTCCTGCCTTAGCCCCCTGAGTATCTGACACTAGAGTACACACCACTCTGTGCCGGCTACAAACATCTGTGTGTGTGTGTGGTGCTGGGGATGGAACTCAGACCCTAGCACGTGCTAGGCAAGTGCTCTGCTACTAAGCTAGTCCCCAGCCCCTTTGCAGTTTTATTCTGAAACAGGGCCTAAGTCACTCAGGCCAGCTCTCATCGTGATCCTTCTGCCTCAGACTTCCCAGTGCTGGGACTGCGGGCGTGCATCACCATTTCTAGTGCTAGACTTAATTATTTTCCATATGCCAGTTGTTATTTTGCATGTTATTTAACTTTATAGCAACTCTGTGTTTGACAGTATCTCATTCTGCAGAGAAAAACTGAGGCTTAGAAGGAGTGGGACTGTGAGTCACCCAGCTGCTAAGCACAGTCCACAGGACCAACCCCAGCTGGTGACTGCAGAACCTGCCTCCGCTCTCACACTGCAGGAGGCAGGTGGCCCTCCGGGACCCAGGAGGATGTGGCTGCACTTACTCTTTAAAAGAGGGAGATTCTCCCAGAGCCCTGGAGCACAGCTGCTTCCCTCCCCGTCTCCTGAGTCCCCTGGCTCCTCTTGCAGCATCTCAGGGACCCACAGCCGGGGGCTGGCCGACCTCAGGCCAGGCTGTCCAGGGGATCGTCCCAGATGCCCTCACTGAGTGACCTGTGGACATCCTGGAAACTCTCTTCTCTTCTTTTTCAGACCCCAACAAGCGTTATCGCGGTGCAGTGGGCTCCTACGCGCTCCTTGCCTTGATGGGCACCACCGTGTGCTCTGCGTTCCAGCATCTGGGCTGGGTTAGAACTGGCTTGGGTGGGGGGTCCAAATGCTGCCACTGAAGAGCTACAGGAACCTGAAGACTCATTCGTCTTGAGGACTTACCTTCACTTCCAGTTACTTTTTTTTTAATATAATAAAAACTTCCTGGCTTCGGCCTCAGACCTCAGCCTCCTGACTTGCCATTTCTTCTTGAGCCTCTCAACAGGATCAGCCTGTGCTTCCTAGGTGAGGAGAGCCCAGGCACTGAGGATCCCCTCCCCTGCCAGCAGACTCCTAAGCAGCTTGTAAAGCTGAGGAAGAGTCCGACCGCGGTACTGTGTTCATAGTCAGGCACAGCAGTGAGAAAACAACAAACTCTCTCCTGGCTCCACTGGGACACATCATCTCATCACTCTGCACTAATAATTAAAGTAAGGTCTTTAGAAACTCTGTTGAAGAGTGCTTCTAGAGCCGGGGTTGTGTAGAGCACTCACCTAGCATCTGCGAGGCCCTGGGTTCCATCCTCAGCACCACATAAAAATAAACAAAGATATTAAGCCCAACTACAACTAAAAAATACTTTTAAAAAGGGTGCTTCTATTTGCTCAAGACCGACTGAAGCAATAGACTAGATCTAAGGTGGGACTTAATAGGGGAATGTCACCTTACGTGTTGGAGTACGGAGACCAGACTGCACGGCTGCAGCTGACCTAGAGGACGAGGCGAGTGGGCAGAGTGCAACTACTGACCCGAGAACTCACGGGGCCGCTGACAGGACACAGCCCCCAGACCCACTGTCTGGCTCAGGGCCCCAGCAACCTGCTGGAGTATGGGGGAGGCGGGCAGTTCTTCATTCACACAGGCCACATTCCGAGTGTTCAGAACCTGTGAGGGTTCAGGGAGAGTGTGGACACAGGCCTGACGCTGGGGTCCAGGAGATGTCCAGCCCACCGCCCTACTGCTTATGCTCTGGGGCCGAGTTGGTGACGGATGGAGTGCTGTGGTCAGCCTTGGCCTGGTGACCACGTGGGGCCCTTACCACTCAATTAGGCGTTGGACCAGGTCAGTGTGTGCTCTAGTGACAGTTCCTAAGAAATTTTCACCAGCGAAGAAAAAAATGAGTTTGCCACACTTTAATCTACGCTTTTTTACATTAAACGTTCCTGTATGTGGTGAATGGTAGGTGGGGGTGGGGGTCCCCACTGGAAAAGGTGAGGCAGACAAGCCCGAGCTGCTCCTGCCTTGTACGAAGCGCACCTCGGGAGGCTGGAGAGCGCCTGCTGACGCCAGGCCTCGGCAGGGAGGCCAGAGAAGGTGTGTGTTTCCAAAGCACCCTCCTTGGTCCACCTTGGTCACTTTGGCTGTTGCAGAAAGGACGCAGATGGGGTTCCACAAGGAACGTAGAGCCTGCCGTGGTTAAAGCGCCCCCAGTGAAAGCTCTTCTAGGGAGCCCCAGGCCTGGCAGAAACCAGCGGCAGAGGGCTGTCCCTCCCGTTACCAAGACGATGACGAGAAAGACCCTGCGACCCCTGATCACTCCACCATTAGCAGCCAAGCTGTTGGCACTGCACATCCCAAAGTCCACTTACTTCCACAGGGAAACACGTTCTGAGCTTTGTGGATGGAAAAAACAACCGCAGCAGTCTAGAAAAGCCTGGTTAATCCATACTGTGCCTGTAGAATCCACCTATGGGTGGCTGTGTGCCTGCGGACAAGTTGCTCGACCTCTCTGAGGTTCAGCGTGCCCGGCTCTAGGCTGGTATGCTAGTAATACTTAATGTCTACAATTTATTTTTTAATTTTTAAACTGAGAACTGAACCAGGAACATTTTACCACTGAGCTACATCCCCAGTCCTTTTTGAGACAGGGCCTCGCTAAGTTGCTCAGGCTGGCCTTGAACTTGCCATCCTTCTGCTGCAGCTGGGCTTGTGGCTGTGTGCACCGCGCCTGGCTAGGACAGAACAGTAAGGCCTGCGCCCTTTGTAGTGGGAGAGGGAGGGTCATGTGACCAGGGGCTGGGCTTAGCCCAGTCAGGCGTGGAAACACGGGAGCCACCTGCTGGCGAAGGCAGCAAAAGCCAGCAGCCGTGCCACCCTGGGAGTGCTTTTTTTTTTTTTTTCTTTTTCAATTTTTTAAACTTATACACGACAGCGGAATGCATTGCAATTCCTATTACACATACAGAGCACAGTGTTTCGTATCTTTGTATAAAGTATGTTCATGCCAATCCACGTTGTTATACGTGTACTTTGGTTTTTTTGTGGTTTTTGCATTACAATTCTCTTTACACATATAGAACACAGTTTTTGATATCTTCTTGTATATGAAGTATGTGGACACTCAATGCGTGTCTTCACACATGTACTTTGGATAAAGGATGGCCAAAGTGCCCACTTCCCTCTCACCTCTAAGGTGCCCTCCTCCTTCATCGGGACGGAGCCATCTCTGAGCTCAGCCCTCTTGAGCAGCACTGTGCACTAGGACTTTCCAACATGATGGAAACAATTCGACCTGTGCACTAATAAACAGTAGCCACAAGTGGCTACTGAGGGCTTGAAATGTGGCCAGAACAACTGACAATTTTTTTTTTTTTTTTATACTAGAGATTAAACTCAGAGGCGCTCCCCAGCTCTTTTTATTTTGAGGATCTAAGTTGCCCAGACTGGCCTCCAACTTGCAATCCTCCTGCCTCAGCCTCTCAAGTCACTAGGATCACAGGTGTGCACCACCACATCTGACCAACAAGGTGAATCTTTTATTTAGTTTGAATTTAAGTAGCTACATGTGGCTGGTGGCTACTGTACTTGGAGAAAACAGCTCTTACACCAGCGGTCCTCAGCCTCTCAATTCACCTGGGGACATTTTAGGAATTCAGACTCCCAGATTAATTAAACTAGCGTCTTGGTGTGTTTAGAGCTCTCTGGGCAATTCTAACATGCAAAGCTGAGAACCACTGTTCTAAAAGCACCCTCTGGAGAACTCCGTGCTGCTTAGATCAGGTTCAGACCCACAGGCCTGAGCCGGGACGGCAGAGGGCACATGTACGGGGAGGAGCCCTGTGCTCAGGACACCCTGAGCAGCACCCAGGCAAACGTGCAGGTTTCCTCTGATCCCAGGACAGGGCAGCTCTTGCCTTCAGTGACTCTCGTAAGGAAAGATGACTGGCATGTAATCTCAAATAGCATCAGATGCTCTGAAGTAATGAAAGAGGTGGTGGGTGATCTACAGGGTGAATGGCCACTCTCAGGAGGCAGGTTTTAGCTTTTGGCTTTGAGGACCCTGAAGGTGAAGATGTGGGAAAAGCATTCTCTAAGAGGAAGGGGACAGCACGTGAGGTCCAGAGGCGAGAACGAGCTGGGAGGTG
Organism: Callospermophilus lateralis; assembly: GCF_048772815.1. Taxonomy (NCBI): domain Eukaryota; kingdom Metazoa; phylum Chordata; class Mammalia; order Rodentia; family Sciuridae; genus Callospermophilus; species Callospermophilus lateralis. The sequence continues at coordinate 108,601,589 of NC_135317.1, read as the reverse complement.
AACAGAGACACGAGACATCAGAGGACTATGTCGACGCCATGACAAGGAGTCGATTTTACCCTAAAAGCTACAGCAGAGTCTAAAGCAAGAGCATGCCGTAATCTGATTTACTTTGAAAAGATCACTCACTACTCATCTTTTGGGGGGATAGAGGTACTGCAGATTGAATCCACGGTGTTCTACCAGAGCTGCATCCTCAGCCCTTTTTATTTTAAGGCAGGCTCTCATTAAGTTGCTCAGGCTGGCCTCAAACTTTCAATCCTCCTGCCTCAGCCTCCCAAGCAGCTGGGATTCTGGTGTGCACCACTGTGCCCCACTGCTCTGAGTCTGTGATGGTTCTTTGCAGCACCATTTAATTGCTAAGTCTGTCTCCTTTACGCTCTTTGCCAACTCACCGACCCTGGATCTTGAAAGGAAAGACAAAAATAGGTGTTCAGAGAAAAACCCACCTAAGAGGAAGAAGAGAAGCTGGGGAGGTGTCCCTGACATGAGTAAGAGGGAAGGACACTCCCACGTAGGAAGTCTGTGCCCATCGGTGTGCAGTTGAAGGAACCGACTCTCACTCCAGCAGATAGACGCCTGCCTTCGGCAGCGACAGCATCTCTGGTGCAAGAAGTGAAGCGGGGCAGAGGGAAGGCGGCCTGGTGGCCGGCGGTAGACAGAGACCTGCACAACTCAGAGGCCACCCCTGCACAGGGGTGGCCAAGTGTCTGAGATTCTGACGTATTGTGAAGGTGTGAGCCAACAGAAGACTGCATTATTTTCCTCTTTCTTGCATTAATACCATTGGGGAAAAAAAATCTATCAATACATTTAACACAGGATCTTCAAAGAAATGTTAAAATGCATACAAAGTGGGCTGGGGCTATGGCTCAGTGGTAGAGCGCTCACCTAACACTCATGGGACACTGGGTTTGAGCCTCAGCACCACATTAAAAAAATAAAGATACTGTGTGCACCTACAGCTAAAAAATATTTTTAAAAATGCATACACAGCATGAGTCAGAACCAGGAATACCTGGCCTTATCAGGCTCCGCGGTCAGGGGGCAGTTTGCTTTAAGGTCCTAAGAAAGATGTCTACAAACGTTAAGAGCACAGACGGCTGGGAGGCAGGTCAGCCGGGAAGCAGGGGGAGGGGTGCTTTCTCCTCTGAATTCTCTAAGTAAATGGAAACAGCGGGGAAAAGGCCCCAGGACAGAGCTGGCTGCAGAGGATGACCTGGCCTCTGGTGGCTTCCCAGCCTCTCTGGGTGCCAAAGATGCTCACTGCAGGGGCACTCAGTGTCCACTGCAGCTTCCTGCGGTGACGACATCACCCCCACGTGCAGCGCCGTGGGGGTCCTCACACTGCGTTGTTCATGGCTAGGACAAGGAAACAGCCTGGACGTGGCTGGCAGAGGGGCAGGTCTGTGAGGTGCTGGGACCAAACCCAGGGCCCTGCGCTGCTGGGCACACACTGCACCGCACCCCACGCCACAGACGCAGTTTTCATGGGTTCAACCCCTGGGTTTCGTGAAGCCCATGAGCCTTCACTGGGCCGGAGGCTCGGCTCCGAGGGGCTGGCTGCACTGTCCTGGGCCTGTACCGAGGCAGCTGTCCCGGAGGAGAGCGTGGCTGGGAGGCAGATGAGGAAGCGGCCAGATCCCCGGGTCCCCAGGAACACACCCTGTGACCAAGGACCTCTACCAGCCCCACCAACTGAAGTCCTGTGGCTTCCCTGGGGACCACGTCTTTAACACGTGCTCTCTGGGGGATGTTCTCCATCCCAACCCTGGAGTCTCCCAGAGGCTCCGGAGGGAGGGCAGCTCCACTGGCTCCTTGGTTTCCAGCAAGTGGGACCATTCTGAACTGACCACCGGAGCTGAAAGGTGACATACTGGTGTTGCTTGAAGCCACTGCGTGTGTGGTAGCTGGTCACGGCAGACACGGGAACCAGGGAGGGGCACAGGAAGCGCAAGGACTGGAGCCCACAGCTGGCCTGCAGCCACGCTCACTTAGGGCCCACCTGGGACCAAGACTTCTCCGACGGTCTCTCCTCCTCAAGGTCAGGCGTGGGCCTGTGCTGGCTGAGTGTGTTAAACAGAAGGGGCAGCAGCAAGCCCCAGGGTGCTCAAACCTTGGCCCCCGCCCCACTGTTTCTCCGTAGGACCATGAGGAACGTGTGCCTTCCTGGGGGGTCCCTACTGCCGACGTTGAACAAGCATTCCAAGACACGGTGGGGGACCTCTGTGGCCTGGCAGGGTGTCCCGTGTGACCTCGGTGCAAACAGGACACGGTCAGGTCCAGCCCGGTGAAGAGGACCTTTCCTTATCTCTGTCCCTATCTGTGACACTATGCAGGCTGTCACTCATTACCCGTCTGGAAACAGAGAAGGGGCAAGGAAGACATGGCTGGAAGATCAGCGGTCTCTCTCCAGGACATCTCTGCTCATGGGAGCAGGGACGGATGGACTCACAGCATCGGAGTGCCTCACAGCAGCTCCATCTGCCCCTGCGCTTCCCAAGAGCAGACCCCGAGCCCTCTGCCTGAGCCCAGTGTCCCAGCGTCCCCCGGGAGGGGTGGCGTCCAAAGCAAAGCTCAAGGACCAACAGCAGATGCACTTTAATTTCTCTGTTGTGCTCCCGCCCACAAAGAGGGAATGGAACCCCCCGCCCCCCAAGCTACCGGCCAGAGTCGGGTCCCCTCATCAGCAGCTTCCTCGCTGGAATGACAGGACGAGACTAAAACCGTGAACACGCAGGTGTCGCCTCTGCTGACTCCACTGGGAGCCACCAGAACACGTTCTCCAGGCCAGAGAACCAACGTGCTCGCGGGTGGAGCGCGGGGCATCCCGGCCCCTCTGCCTGCTCTCTGGAAGTGTGCTGCTGGCTTTAAAGATTTCACAGAAATTTTCATTGAGGAAAATCAAAACCACCTGGATTCGTGACTAAGTGGCACTTGCAACACATTTTTGATTAGGAAGGTAACTGAAAGGTGAAGAATAAGGCACAACCCTTCCCTTACCCTCAATGGCCCCAAGTCTGGACTTGGAATGGATTCAGGAGGCTGGGCACACTAGTGGCAGAATGCCCACCCTGGCTGGGGAGGACCTGGTTCCAACCCCAGCACTGCCTTGTCCAGAGAGCCCCGCCCGTGGACGGCCTCACTGTGGCTGTTCAAAACGCAGTTTCCACATCGCCCATCTCCACGTACACGGTCTTGAGCTGTGAATAATACTCAATTGTCACCCGGCCGTTCTCTCTGCCAAACCCTGAAAGGAAGAGAAAGGGCCAGGATGAGCCAGCAGTGCGACTGTCTGAAAGGCCCCACTGCCCAGAGCCAGGCCCTGCCACCAGGATCCGAAGCCTGGGGCTGACATCCTCAACCACGGACCAGCCTTGGCTCTAGGACAGGAGGCAGGTCCACGGATCTTTGGGGGTAAGGACAGGAAAATGCACAGGTCTGTTTCTCACCAATAAGAATCTTAATGCTGGGTGCCTACTAAAAATGTTAAAGCAGTCTCCACAACAATCAACCTGTTGTCTCAAAAGGTCCTAACTCCATATAGCAGGTTTGTCAGCCTCTCGCAAGCCAAATCTCTAAGACGACCCGCTGTCTGCACCCTGCTGCTCCCACGGGGAAGGGCCTGCTGCTGAGTCCTCTGAGGACTCGGAGTCGAAGACACCGCCCAGTCCCTCGTGGATAAGGTCACTGTGTTCAGAGGACAGTACCCCATGCCCTAGATGGACAGGCAAGGACGAGGTCCCCCCAAAACCACATGCTTCCATGAGCGCCATTCACAGAATGCCACACACAAAGGTTCCGGCAAGTCCCAGCTATCCTGCGTCCCGTGTCCTCGGAGCACTTGGCTGGTAGGACCAGCACTGTTCGGCAGACCCTGCTACCTCCTCACTCCCACAGGCATGCCTGGGACAAAGAAAGCAGACCCTGGCCTAGGACCCCAGGGGCCTAAGTGGCAGACCCCGTGCGGATGTCCTGCACTGAGGTTCTGCATTCCTGGAACAGCACTGGGCTCCTGCTTGCCCTCGCAGCTGGTGTTCAGACCTTCTGCTGTTCCTCCAGGACAACAGGGACCAGGGGAGCACCATCAGGGAAGGCCAGGATGATACCACCAAAACACCAAGAGTCAGATCAACACCCCGCTGAGCAGAGTTCACGGGTCGCACGTTCACCAACACCGTAGTGGCCGTGAACACTGCCAGAAACCAGGGCTCAGACTCTTAGAGTGGCACCTGGGCAAAACCCAAGCCCATTTTCAGTTTAAATGAAGAGGAGTGTGGGAATCAGTAGATGTTTACAGGCAACAATTTCCAAAAGAAAGAAGCTCTAAGAATCGGCTACACTCCTGCAGCCTCAAACCCCATGACCCTGAGACCTCGGCACCTCTCAGGCGTAGGAGCCAGTCCTCAGCCACGGAACAGGACGAGAGTCACCAAACCTGACTGCTGAATGGCCAAGGGAGAGGTTTGTAAACTTCCCGGGGTTTATTTCAGAGGCACTTGGCCTGAACCCACGGTGGGCAGAGCTGGTCAGATAGCCCTGAAGGAGGGTTTAGCAATCGCAGACCACAAAGAAAAAGAAACTGCCCCGACGGCAAGCCTTTCTGGATGTGCACAGCAGTCCACCAGCCCCCGACGGCACCCACCTGACTTCTTGTAGCCCCCGAAGGGCAGCTCCACGGGGCTGACGTTGTAGTTGTTTATGAAGCAGGACCCCGCCTGAAGCTCAGCCACCACTCTGTGAGCCCGCTGGATGTCCCTACCAAGAGAAGTGCTGGTTACTACAGTGTCCTGTGCTACGACTTTACAGGAAAAGTCAGACTGCTGGTTCTAAGGGCCCTAACGTCTTGCCAAATTTTTCTTTTTTCAAAATGTTTTAAAAACTTTGATCAACAAAAACAGGCAGAAATTAAGAATTTATAGTTTTATCCCAAAGACATCCACAAAGTGAACAGCAACAGGCTGCCAGAGGAATTCCACGAGAAAACCGTCTTCAACAAATGGCGCAGAACTAGAGAGCCGCGAGCAGCTCTCTAGGCACAGGTCACAGACTGACATCTGAGCAAACCCGGGAATAAACCTGCATGACCTTGGGTCTCCCAAAGCCGCATGAATTGACACCAAGCTACATTCAAAACTGACTTTGTCAAAATAAAGATTTGTGCTGCAAATAAGACTAACAAGAGAGTGAAAAGAGGGGCTGGGGTTGTGGCTCAGCGGTGGAGAGCTCGCCTAGCACGTGCGAGACTCTGGGTTCGATCCTCAGCACCACCTAAAAATAAATAAAACAAAGGTATTGTGTCCAACTGCAACAAAAAATAAATATTAAAAAAAAAAAAAAGAAAGCGAAAAGAAAACCCACAGATATGCAAATCAAAACCACCAGACAGCTCTCCACACCGGGGTCGGGAAACTCAGGACAGACAACAAGGGCTGACGACGGTGTACAGAGCTGGGACCTTCGTGGATCCTCAGGGGAACGTAAAATGGTGCCTTCCCTCTGGAAAACAGGTTGGCTGTTCCTCAGAGAGCTGAACGTGAAGTTACCAGTGATGGGCACGTTCGCTACCAGGCGCACAGCCAAGAGAATGCACGTGTCCGCGCCAGCCAAGACGGGAGCAGCAGCACTTCCTAACAGCCCAAGGCTGTCATGGGAGTGGACGGGCCGTGCGAGGCCAAGGAGCAGCAGCAGAAACAGCCCAACGCCAAAGGCGGTGGATCAGTACAATGGAATATCGTCCAGGAGGGGAGAGGAGCAGCCAGCCCATGTCAACACGCTTCATCACGCGTGAAGCTTCGAACACTGAGGAGCGGAAGAAGCCAGTCCCAAAAGACACACGTCCTATGAGCCCATTTACATGGAATGTTTTCAGAACAGGCAAATCCACAGGACAGAAAGTGGATCAGCGTTACCAGGGTCTGGGGAGGACCTGGGGGGCGGCTGCAAACCAGCAGGCAGCTCCTCCTGGGATGAAGACCACTGGGTGGTCGTGCACGGCGGAGGGCACTGGGAGCCCGGGGAGTGGACGGGCTGTGCGAGGCCGTGGAGCAGCAGCAGATGGGGCCGGGCCTCCCCACAGCTCAAGGGACACTAGTTTGTGGGCCGAAAGGGAGCCTGGCTTTCCTTCCAGGCTCTGCCCACGAAGCCACCAAATGCTGAGTGCGGGTGTCAACAGACAAGTAGCCCCTGTGTAAAGCAGCCTCAGAAAATGGCGTTCCTACCGCCAAGGACAAATCAGATTCCCATGTGTCACAGAAACCCGCAGGAGTCTTCACAGACCCCTGACTCCCAATCTCCATACCTCTGTCACTGGGGCTGGACTTCGTACAGATATCAGTCACAAGATCACTCACGGTGGTGACACTGAAGAGCAGCCCAGAGACCCCACGGGAGCTCCAGTGCGCTCCAGTTAGGAACTGCCAAGACACTAGGGACCGTGATCCTGAGGGCTACTGACACCTAACTGAATGCTTTACACAGATCAGAACCCTAAAGGCCTTATTCAATGGCAGACCAAAGAGGACAGAATTTTCATCAACAAAGTGTAGAACTCAATTCACACCTGACAGCAGGGTCGCGGGCCTTCACAGCAAACCACTCAACACTGCTTTGGCATCTTCTGACTTAAACTGAAGCCAACAGAAAGTGCTGCCCGATGAGGGCAGCGGGCAGCGACAGATTAAGCAGGCTGCAGCCCCACCCTCCACCCCCCACCCTCCACCCTCCACCCTCCACCCTCCACCCTCCACCCTGCCTGGGCGTCCTGCACACACCTCGTGAAGACGCCAGCTGCCAGTCCAAAGGTGGTGTCATTGGCTCGTTCCAGAACCTCGGCTTCAGTGTCGAAGGGCAGGATGGACATGACAGGTCCAAAGATCTCTTCCTTCACACAGGTCATGTCATCTCGGCAATCAGCTGCAGACATTCACAACAAAGCCCGCGTCATGGGAGCCACAGTCCACAGTCAACAGGAGAACACTCAGCATGCACTGCCAGTGGACACAACTGCAGCACCCTTTCCACCTGGCAACGTCACAAGACTCACCACAGACTCGCAGCCAGGTGTAATCCTAAGTCCACATTCTGTCACTCACCATAAGGAAATAGCTAATGAGGACGGGGCCCAGGCAAAGCCAACAATGCTAGCGACCCGGGAGGCTGAGGCAGGAAAGTTCAAGGCCAGCCTCAGAAACTTAGCAAGAACCTGTATCTAAGTGAAAAATAAAAAGTCGCAGACCAACTCTGGGTTCAATCCCCAGTACCAAAAAAAAAAAAAAAACCAGGAAGCAACAAACTAAGCACCTAAATTGGGGAAATGATCCTAATGATTTAAAAAAAACAAAACTTCATAGAAGTTTTTTGGTTTTGGATTTTTTTTTGGGGGGGGGCACTGGGGACTTAACCCAGGGGCACTGAACCACTGAGCCACAACTCCAGTCCTTTTTTTTTTTTTTTTAAATTTTGAAACAGGGTCTCAACCAAATTGCAAAGTTGCTCAGGCAGGCCTCAAACTTTCAATCCTCCTGCCTCAGCCTTTCAAATCCCCGGGATGATGGGTGTGCACCACCCATCCCAGAACACTTTTATGAAGCTTCTAAAAGCAAAGTATTTTTTGTTTTTGTGATACTGGAGAGTGAGCACACACTTGGGCCTTGCACACACTAGGCACTACCCCTGAGCTACAGTCCCAGCCCTAAAAGCAAAGTCTCTGAAGAAAACTTAAGTTGAGTAATGTCATGATAAAACACTCACTAAAAATGATATGAAACTGTATACAGTATCATCCAAATTTCTCTTAAAATGTTACACATAGTTGGCTGTAGCTGGCACACACCTAGCCAAAAGGAGGAGAGTTAGGAGGATCACAAATTCAAGTCCAGTCTCAGCAACTTAGTGAGGCCCTAAATAATTTAGTGAGGTTCTGTCTTAAAATAAAAACTAAAGGGCTGGGGATGTGGCTCAAGCAGTAGCACACTCGCCTGGCATGCACGGGGTGCTGGGTTCCATCCTCAGCACCACATAAAAATAAAATAATGATGTTGTGTCCATCGAGAAACTAAAAAATAAATAAATAAAAACTAAAAAGCGCTGGGGATGTGGCTCAGTGGTAAAGTGTCCCTAGGTCAGTCTCTAATGCCAAAAATAAATAACTAACTATATACATAAAAGGTTATATATTTTTCACATCTTCTTAATGACTGTGATATAATTAGAATTAAAAACAATGTCATCAAAACCCAATATAAAAATATAAACTAGAAACAAATAATTGAGGAGGTGTTCACTTTACAGAAAATGCATTTAAGATCCTTTATGTGGCCCAGCACAGTGGCATTCACCTGGAATCCCAGTGACTTGGGAATCTGAGATAGGAAAACTGCAAGTTTGAGGCCAGCCTCAGCAACTTCAGAGGTTCTGTTTCAAAACAAAGAGGGCTGGGGGATGTGGTCAGTGGTTGAACACCCGTGGGTTCAATTGCCAGGACCATAAAAAAAAAAAGAAGCTTTACATGGCTAATTCCCTAAAGAGACCTGACTCACACTGGACATCTAAAATACGCACATCTAAAGAAGTTCCTACTAAACCTGAACCCCGAGACTCAGGGGGCGGGGCGCTCTCCCGCACTCACCTGCGACCTGCCCACCTGGCATAACCACCAGAGCGAGAATTGCTGAAAGGCTGTTATACCTGCAAAAAGGGCTCAGGGCAAACAGAGCTCGGGAGCAGCCTGGAAACACCAGCTTCCAGTCCCCAGGCCACTGTCCACAGATCTGCAAAGACAGCCATCCCGCAGCCTCTCAAGAGACAGGCTGCTGGGGCTGGGGATGTGGCTCAAGCAGCAGCGCACTCGCCTGGCATGCGTGTGGCCTGGGTTCGATCCTCAGCACCACATACAAACAAAGATGTTGTGTCCGCCGAAAACTAAAAAATAAATTTTAAAATTCTCTCAAAAAAAAAAAAAAAAGAGAGAGAGAGAGACAGGCTGGACCCTTACACAGTACACTGGACACCTGAAAGTCACTCTGTAATCTGGGGACACCTGAACTATCCTCAAAGACACACAGCAAACACTGAGTCTGTATTTAAGGATAGTTTGTTAGGTTCTAACTCTTCAGAAACTAGTGGTCTGTTTACCATTGTTAGGGAAACCATTAGCCAGGACAGCCAAGTGCTCAAGACAGTTAATTCATCACTCAATAGTCCCCAGAGATGTTTTACCATCTTATACAGGCTGACGACACAGCAGGGCGGGTGGGCAGCGAGTTCTGTACTGGGAATCAAGAAAGAGGGTATGAAAAGGAGCTGCTGACACGTAAGCACTGGAGAGGCTTCTGCCGGAGACCTGTCACTCACCACGTGTCAGTCCCTCCACCCCCGGGGGGGAAATGAAAGAGTGGGGCTCTGGAAGGAGCCATTCCCAAGGTCTGACGTACATAAACATGAGTGTGGGTCTATTAACGGCAGATCCTAAGTACATGTATGAAGACATGAATGGTGTGAAAATACTTTGTGTACAACCAGTGACTTGAAAAAATTGTGCTTAATATGTGTAATATGAAATGAATTGCATTCTGCCATCATATATAACAAATCAGAATAAACGAATAATTTTAAAAAATCAGTTTGGATTATGCAATATCTGGATCCAACACCCCAGAAATCATTTATTCCAAATGACTTAACTGCAAATTTTCCCACAATCTCTGCCTTTTTTAATTTACTCAGGTAAATTTAACATAGTACACATTGATATTCTGATAAAAAAACAATGCAGATTCTAGGCCTCAGCCCCTGAACGTGACATGTAGGGGTCCACAGCAAGAAACTGAAATCTGCTTTTTCAACAAGTTTTCCAAGTGACATTGATGCAGCGAACACAACCAGGCTTTCAGAGTCACTGGACAAGATCAAGAGCTTCCAGCTCCCTGCTCAGGGGCACAGCCTGTTTACTTTTGTTCTACCTGGAAAATATACGTTCTCCATAAAATATTCAGAAATGCACACTATACACCCAAATCACCTTTAATCCCAGCGAGCAGAGAAATCCACACTAATACAGTGGCATGCACAGTCCACTCCTTCTTTTGCCTCGGTAGACATTTTGCTTTTAACAGATTTGGGATAATCCCTGCACACTACTATAGAACCTACACTTGTTATTTAATAGTGTCCAAGGTTTTCCTATTCGCTATTCACTTACTAATGCAAGCTGATCCATGATATGCATGCAAGGTTCACAGCTTTTAAACATCAGTGATTCTGCCTATAGTAACAGTTAAAGGTTAAGCCACATCAAACATCAAGTATTAAAAACTGACACCACAGTCAACCTCGGGATGGTGAGGAATCAGCTTAGTTTATCAGATAAAGTGTAAGGAATTATACAACATGACTCAACCTCTATAGAGTTTTCTAAAGCCTAAACTTACATTTTCTTTTTTTTATTATTATTTCTTTTTTTTTTAATTTTTATTGTTGGTTGTTCAAAACATTACATAGTTCTTGATATATCATATTTCACACTTTGATTCAAGTGGGTTATGAACTCCCATTTTTACCCCGTATACAGTTTGCAGCATCACATCCACACATCCACTGTTTTACATATTGCCATACTAGTGTCTGTTGTGTTCTGCTGCCTTTCCTATCCTCTACTATCCCCCCTCCCCTCCCCTCCCCTCCCCTCCCCTCCCCTCTTCTCTCTCTACCCCCTCTACTGAAATTCATTTCTCCCCCTTGTTTTTTTTCCCCCTTTCCCCTCACTTCCTCTTGTATGTAATTTTGTATACCCCTGAGGGTCTCCTTCCATTTCCATGCAATTTCCCTTCTCTCTCCCTTTCCCTCCCACCTCTCGTCCCTGTTTAATGTTAATCTTCTTCTCATGCTCTTCCTCCCAACTCTGTTCTTAGTTACTCTCCTTATATCAAAGAAAACATTTGGCATTTGTTTTTTAGGGATTGGCTAGCTTCACTTAGCATAATCTGCTCTAATGCCATCCATTTCCCTGCAAATTCTATGATTTTGTCATTTTTTAATGCCGAGTAATACTCCATTGTGTGAAAATGCCACATTTTTTTTACCCATTCGTCTATTGAAGGGCATCTAGGTTGGTTCCACAGTTTTGCTATTGTGAATTGTGCTGCTATGAACATGCATGTAGCAGTGTCCCTGTAGCATGCTCTTTTTAGGTCTTTAGGGAATAGACCAAGAATAAACTTACATTTTCTTAGGAGATCCTAACATATTGTAAATGATAGAGACTGGCAAGAGCAGCGTTTAGAATAGCAGCTCCCTCTGAGGCAGGAGGAAAGAAGGGGGTTTCAACAGGATGACCATATGGACTGGACAGTCAGGCCAAGAGGTTTTTAAGATTAAAAGGAGATGCTAATATTATTAAAGTTACATATTTTTTAAAAGATTAACACACCAACTGACATATTGGTTTCATTCACTGATGCTCTAAATTCAAATACTAAACAGTCTTCACCGAGGAAGTGAATTCATTGCCTAATTTTTCATCAAACATGCACTTCCGTTTTGTTTCTCCCTTTCACCTTTTTGGACTCTGTATTTGCAGAACAGCAGGTGCCGTCCAGGCAAACCAGGTGGAGGCGCCCCTGAGACCCAGAGAGCTTGGCAGCAGCGCAGGGATCCGCTCCTGCCCGGGTGGAGATACATGGCTTGCCAGCTCCTGCTCCACACCAGACACACAGCTTACAAATATGAGTTTCTCTCCATTCACTGTTTAAGTCAGACCATGTAAAAGCAAACGAGAAGACGTACTTAACACACAAGGTCTCATGTAATATCCATCTTTCAGTTTGGGATCCTTGGGTACATATGGATCTCCGCCACACAACACTCTGGCACCCTGCCCAAGGACAGAAGAAAGCACCTGGGTCATCCACAGGCACCCCTGGAGGCCGAAGCCACCCCCCACCAAGGAGCAGACACAGCCCGCACCCCACCCCATCCCCCGCCGCGCCACACTGATCAGGACACCCACAGCTCTGGACACAACCCAGAGAAGGGCACCCAGCCCCTCACCCACCAGCCTCCTCACTGTCACCTGCTGCTTTGCCGACTTAACAAACCCCAGGACCCGCTCCAGGTGTGGCCGGTTGATGAGCGGGCCCATCCTCGTGTCTTCCAGAAGGGGATCTCCAATCTTTATCTTCTGGGTCTGCTCCACCACTTCTTCCGTGAATTTATCAAGAATTGCCCTTTGCACAAACACTCTTGTGCCATTGCAGCAAACCTAAGGGACAGGTGCAAGACAAAACGTGCATAAGGGGGAAGGGCAAGCAAAAACCCCACAGCTTTAAACTTATTTTGAGGCACAACAAAATTTTTTAAAGGATATTTTCATCTCTAAAATTGTCCCTGTGCTGAATAAGGACGGTATGTGTGACGGTGCTCACACCACTCTGCAAACACGAGTTTATTTTTATTCCGTTCATCTGAATTTCCTAAGTCCACTGACATCGTGCCCATGAGGCCTGGACCTCCTGCATTCTTCTCATGTGCAACCTGCCTGTGCATCTCAAGGAGGAGGGGACCAGGTGACTTGGGAGGCTGAGGCAGGAGGATCACGAGTTCAAAGCCAGCCTCATCAACTTAGCAAGGCCCTGTCTCTAAAAACAGGGAAGAAGGGATATGGCTCAGTAGTTAAGCACCCCTGGCTTCAACCCCCAGTATCAAAAAAAGGCTGGGGTGGGGAGGGTTGGCCAGTTAAGAACGAACGAACAAATGAATGAATAAAAATACCAAATATTGGTAAGGATGTAGAGAAACTGAAAATGGGAGCCCTGCTGGCGGGAACGTGGGCTGGTACAGCCGCTGTGGAAAACTGAGGGGGTCCTTCAGGAACGACCACACGACACGTGAATCCTCTTCCGGATTCACATCTGAGACTGAAGGCAGGGACTTCTACAGATTGGACATGCGCACATCAGTGCTCTTTCTCACAACAGCCAGGAGATGGAAACGACCCATGTCCCTCAGTCGAAGGCTGGAGGGACAACCTGGCGCTTACACACCACGGAATACTATTTAGCCTGTTAAAGGGGAAGAAGTTCTGATACACAGTGCAACACAGATGAACCCTGGAGACACTTAAGTGAAACAAGCCACAAGTGAAAGAAGAAATACTGTACAGTCCCGTTTGTAAGGGACCTGGAACAGCCAGGTCACAGAGTAGCAACCAGGGAACAGAGTTTTTATCTAATGATTTCAGAATTTCCGTGTGGAGGGATGAGACAGCTCTGGAGATGGATGGGTGACGACACTAACTGCGCACAACATACATGTGCTCAATGCCACCAGGTACTCGAGAATGGTTCCAGTGGCAAACTCTGTTTTTTTTGTTTTGTTTTTTTAGTTATACGTGGGTACAATATCTTTATTTTGTTTATTTTTATGTGGTGCTGAGGATCAAACCCAGGGTCTCCCACGTACAAGGTGAGTGCTCTACCACTGAGCCACAACCCCAGCGCCTCTGTTATGTTTTACTGAAAAAATAACAGTGTGTAAGGAACTCACACAACCACCCAAATAACCAAACAGCCCTGATTAGAGAGGGAGCAAAGGACCTGAACAGACATGTTTCCAAAGATATACAACTGACAGGCAGGTATGTGAAAGGTGCTCCGCAGCCCTAGCTGCTGGGAAAGAGCAAATCAAAATCTCAGTGCCCTCGCCTGGCGCCTGCCAGGACAGCTACCGTCGGGAAGACAGAAGACAGGAGCGTGTTCAGGGACGTGGAGGAGGGGAGCCCCGCCCTCTCTCAGTGGACGAGACTTCGTGAGCCACTGTGGAAACAGTGTGGAGGCTCCTCCAAAACCTGCAGCACAGCCACGCGACCTCCCTGCGAGAACATCCACGAGCCAAGAGCTCGGCAGGCCACAGAGCGCGGCGTGCACCAGCCCATCTGCAACCCCGAGCACCAAGAAAAGACACCGTGGAGCAGGACACGGGGTGAGGCCAAGTCCTCGACCGTGACGCCCAGCGGAGGGCGAGCTGCGCCTGCAGAGGGGCTGGCAAGGGGAGGCCTGCGGAGGGAAACCCCTCACCAGGCGTCAGCGAGGATCGGTGTTGGTGACAGGGCTGCGAGAGCCTGACGAGGACAGGTGGCTCCAGATGTCCCCAGGAGGCTAGCTCCCCCGAGGCACAGGCGAGGCTTCAGCGAGGGCCGCCCTGAGCGCAGGCTCATGGCCAGACCACGTCACACACCGTGCTATCCCCACCATAAGGACACAAACTGACGCGAAGCTGATTAACACGAACGTCAGACCACCCCAAAAGAGGGACCTCTACAGAGCAAACGTCCAGGTCCTCCAAGACGACACCTGAGGAGCTACTCCAGCAAAAGGAGATAAGAGACAGACGGCCGCGATCACTGCCGTCACACAGAGGTAAGCGACCGTCACGCCCAGGTCTGTGTACAATTTTAAAAAACAGTGGTAATTTGGAAGGAGGAAAAAGAAAAGCAAGACAACTGAATGCAGCGCCATCTCTGAATCTTGAATGAGAAATGTTTTTCTTTTGCTAAGAGCACATCGATCAAAGGAACGGCAAGATTTTACGGATGATACACATCAGTACCACCCTGTCAGGGTGAATCTTCTGACTTTACTGAGTGTGCTGTGCTTATATAAAATAAGGGACTTGTTCTTAGGAACACTGAGGGGCGTGGAGCTTAGGGGCCAGGGCCCACGACTTCCTCTCAAGTAGTTGGAGAAACTCAGTAAGTACGCGGAGGTACACACCCACGAGGAGCCACGAAGTGGCTCATGGGGAGACTCTGAATTGTGTAGGCAACTCTCTTGTCTCAAAGGTCCTCAGGAGGAAGCAGAAGATGCTGCAGAGCAAAGCGGCTCCTCCTCAGCCCCCTCCAGTGGCGGTACGCACCTGGCCTTGAGTGAGGAAGTTGGCCATCATCGCCCCCCTCACGGCATTCTCCAAGTCGCAATCGGAGAAGATGATGAGTGGAGATTTGCCCCCAAGTTCCAAGGTCACAGGTTTGATCCCTTTAGCTGACAGTTCCATGATCTTGGAAAAGAAAGACAAAGCATTCAAAAGTAGGACTCCAAACAGACTGCACTCCACAGAGCTCAGCCTGAATCAACAAAGCCGTCCTGACTACACAACCCGTGGCCTCTTTCTCCTCAACATATGGTGCCCTTGGCCTATTTAAAGTCTTCTTTTCCAGAGCCAGGTGTGATGGCATGTGCCTATAAGCCTAGCTGAGGCAGGAGGATTACAAATTTGAGGCCAACCTCAGCAACTTAGCAAGGTCCTGTCTCAAAATCATAAAAAGGGGTGGGAGGTAGCTCAGTGGGAGAGTGCCCCTGGGTTCAACCCCAGTACTATAAAACACCTAGCTGATTAAGATATTCTCTTCCAGAAAACTGGAGAGAACCCACAGAGGCCCCTGAAACTCTGAGGGGTTTTCCCCGGGACCACTACAGTCAGAATGGCCGCGTTACTGCCACAGTGTTGAGGCCGCAAGCCCAGAACGCAAACTCAGGTCCCAAGGACAGATGTGAAATACCAGGAAAACACCCTTCCTCTGTGGGAGGCACAAGGCCACCAGGCCTGCCCCGAGACACGTCACCTCCCCTGGCAGGAGCAGGGGCTGCACCCGCCTGCCTAACCAGGACCCCACGCACGCAAGCTCCCCTCCACGCTCCTACGGGGAACTCCAGAGCTTGGCCCCAAGGAACCCCCTGCCCCTTCCAACTGGTTAGGCAGAAGCCAAAGAGAGTCCCATACAGCCTGGGCAGGCTCTCCGGCCACGTCCAGAAGCCACCTCACCTTCACACCAGTGGGCACGCTTCCAGTGAAGGAGACCTTGGCCACACCGGGATGCTGACACAGAAACTGGCCCGTGGCGGCCCCTCCCTGCACCACACTGAAGAGCCCAGGAGGCACGCCAGCCTCTGCGTAGATCTCAGCCAGGAGCACGGCGGAAACGGGCGTGAAGGGAGACGGTTTAAAGACCATAGCGTTACCTGTGTGAACCCAAAACACAAAGACTCGAGACCGCGGTCTCTACAAAACCAGAATAATCCCAGTGTTTCCTGTCCCCCCTCAGGTCCCACAATTGCTGTTTTAATAGGCATACCTTGTCCTTCATTTTGGCTTCTATCATTAAACACACCTGAAAACACACCTGCCCAGTCTCAAACACCTTACACCTGCACAGCTGGCCGTGCACATAATGATCCCATTAACACCCTCGGCAGCACCAAGAGGTAGGTACGGTTAGTCCCATTTTATAAAAGCTGACACTGAAGACCTGCAGGGTTCAGGCTGGAGTCCCCAGAGCTGGTGGCTTGATTCTGACACTCTTTCTCCTCTATCACACTGTCTCTCAAAATAGGAGTATGGACTCCTGTAATCCCGCAGCTTGGGAGGCTAAAGCAGGAGGATTGAAAGTTTAAGGCTCTAAGCAACTTAGCAAGACCATGTGTCTAAAAAATAAATAAAAAGGGCTGGGGATGTGCTCAGCGGTGGTTAAGTACCACTAAAGAGAATCCACTAAAACAAAGACACCCATGGCAACAGGGCACAAGAAGCTCTCCTGCGTGGCACCCAACAGGCTTTTATCACTGGGTTTTAAGTCAAACAAACTTTTCCCTTTTATATAGCACAAGGAAACTGCTTCTTCTAGTCACTTGGCCACCTACTTGGCCACTGGACCTCTTCCATCATTTCTCTCAAGACCCTTCAAGAAGGGGCTTTGCCTTCTGCTCTCAAATCGAGTCACACTCCTGCTATTGTCAGGAGCTGCCACATAAGAACCAAGTGCCCCTTAGCTCTAAGCAATGAGAGTGTGGAGAGGTGGCAAGCCAGCCATGGGCTCTGTGTGTGTGCACTATGAGCACTGAGCTCACAGGGTGGACTGAACCAATGCTGGCCCTCTGTTTGGGAGGGGACGCATGTGTCTTTTTGTGTCTTTTTGCTAGCTCTGCCTATGATCCCCTACAGCATGAGATGGGTATGGCCTTCCTAGACGTCAGTCAACCTGCTGACTGCAGACATCAGGAAGCTAGACTCAGCCCCCTGAAACCTGACCCTTTGCCTCATCGGAATGGCTTCTCCCCAATAAAAGGGTTCAGCACCTGCTCCTCACTCTCTTCATTGCTTGCCTTGCCCCACTTGTGGGAGCTGTGGCTCATGAGTGGTCACTGAACCCAAAGAAAAGGTACTTTCTGTGACTGTGTTTTTATTTAGTCCCCAGATTCACTTGGAGTGACCCTGACCAGTCTAGTTGTGTAATGTGACATGCTAGAAATTCTTATCCAGAAAAGACAAATCTAATTCGATTGAAGAGCAAAAATTAGGTTTCTTTCTTCCATATACAAAAATTAGCTGGGCAAATAAACAGTGGGACCTGGCAGATGTGATCCAGTGTGGGACCTGAACATCAGCTCCCTGGGGGCCAGGCAGGGCAGGTGGGGACACGTCCTCTGAGGCCGCTGTGCTCTAAATTGTGCAAATGTGGAGAGGTGAGGGGGAGAGGACGGGGAGAATGGACGCTCCTGGTGCAGGAACAAGTGCTTCTTACCGCAGGCCAAAGCAGGAGCAGACTTCCAACAGGCGATCTGAAAGGGGTAGTTCCAGGCTCCTATCCCCACACATACCCCAAGTGGCTCTCTTCTGGTGTAACCAAAGGATCCTCCTGGGAGCTGGACGTGTTCACCTAAGGGGAAGGCAGAGGTCAGAGAGGAATGCAGGCCGTGCTGTCAAGCTTCACCAGCAGCACCCCCAGTGCCTGGTCTGCCCACACTCCAGGCAGGCCAGCCTCCTTCTGCCCCAAGACACTGCTCACCATGCCCACTCTTTCTCTCTTTGTTTTTTGTTGTTGTTGGGGGTAGAGGGAGTTGGACCCAGGGCCTGGCACACGCTAGGGTAGTGCTCTACCACTGAGCTACAGGACGGGGTTTTTTATAAAATTTTAAGACAGGGTCTCACCAAGTTGCCTAGGCTGGCATCAAGCTCACAACATGCACTCATCCTACTTAATCCTCTAAAAATTCCTCTACCAAGATAACTTTGATGAAATAAAATGGTAATGCGGAGAAGCTTGGAATAGGGGAGGGTCTGAGGACCCAAAAACCTCAGACTATGGCTCCCCATGCTCAGGTGGGCCTTACCAACCACCCAATATGAATTGTTGCCAACTTCATAACTTTCAAAGAGTTTTTTGCTAAACAGGTGACACTGGTAAATATGACAAGCTAACGCTTACAAAAATTGTTTTTTTCAGCAACCTGGTGCAAAGCTCAAGCACCATGCCAGGCGCTTTACTTGCAGCATGTCATCTAACCCTGAAGACAACCCAAGAAGGTGGAGATCACACTCCAGCTCTGACAAGGAAAACCAGTGAACTTACCCCTTCCCCGCCCCAGAGAACACTGTGAGCCCCGGACTTCAGCCCTGACCTAGCTTAACTCAAAACCTCTGCTCTTCGGCCCTTTGTTGGCTTACCAGCCAGGGACCCGGCCAAGCCCGCAAAGTACTCCAGGCACTGCCAGCAAGACGCCACATCCAAGCGGGCCTCAAAGATGGACTTGCCATTGTTGATGGTCTCCACAGTGGCAATGTCCTCCGTTCGCTCCTGAGGGCACAACACCAGAGGAAGCCTAAGACACGTACATCTGGAGGCACTCAGGGCTACACGACACACACTACTCGGGTTTTAAAATAGCAACAGCTTTCACTTTAAATGAAAATAAAAGGAATGGCCCTGTGGTGTTTGGCAGAGAGATGCTTCCTGCCCTCCTCTCCAGTTCACCAAGCGACAGACACTTAAGCCCACAACCTCTTTACAAGCTCAGTCGAAAAACAGTTTTGTGAAGAGTGATGCTACGTTTCTGTGTCTTCATGTGTGCATATGTGAGCCTGAGCATATGGTGAGAGAGAACAGTCCTAGGGAAAGATACAAAAAGAAAAGGCATTCTTCCCAGAGTAGATTTCAGAGCAAAAGATATTACTAGATACTATTTAGGACTAATACAAATCATTTTAATTCCAATTCTTCTTTTTTTCTTTTTTTGGTACCAGGAATTGAACCCAGGGGCACTTAACCACCGATCCACATCCCCTGTCCTTTTTTTATATTTTATTAGAGACAGGGTCTCACCCAGTTGCTTTGGGCCTTGCTAAATTGCTGAGACTGGCTTTGAACTTGTGATCCTCCTGCCTCAGCCTCCCAAAAGCTGCTAGAATTATAGGCTTTTTTTAAATGTTTATTTTTTAGCTTTAGGTGGACACAATATCTTTATTTTACACTTATGTGGTGTTGAGGATTGAACCCCATGCCTTGTGCATGCTAGGCGAGCGCTCTACCACTGAGCCACACCCCAGCCCCTACAGACATTTTTAAGAAGACATAACCACATATGTTCATGAATTGTTAAAAAGAAAAAAAGGACAAACTAAAATAATTATCAGCTTAGAATGATAAAATTAAATTCTTTTTTTTAAATATTTTTCAGTTGTAGTTGACACAATACCTTTATTATTTATTTTTATGTGGTGCTAAGGATCGAGCCTAGGGCCTCGCACGTGCTAGGTGACCACTGTACCGCAGAGCCACAACCCCAGCCCCAAATTAAATTCTTAACAGGAGGAATTTTTTTTGTCAAGAAAAAGTTCTCCATGACTGTTTTCACATTTCTGGTCCAGGCTTCTGCACCAAGAACTGGGCAGGTGGTGTAAACAGCAAAGGCTTGGGAGGCAGAGGCCACGTCTCTGACAGGTAGAGAACTCTGGAGAATATGGACACACAAAGCTCTCCGCTGCATGCTCCTGGTGACATGTGCTTACATTTCAGGGTAAAAATCTCAGTGACCCTTCTCTCTGTACCCAAAAAATGGGCTTAATGATAATCTCTCTCCAGAGGACAGGAAGGGCAAGATGTGCCAGCAGCCCAGGTTTAGGGTTCCCCTGGGGTACAACCCATGTACAAATGGACAGGCATCACCTGAGGGGAGGAGCCTTGGAAAGGCGCGTTCAAGTTGGCTCTGCCTGTTACACTGTGCTCTGACACACCATCTTCTTCTCCGACCCCAAAACCTCATGTGTTGTCAGAAATGCACACACACTCTTGCAAGTAGGGCAACTCTCAAACCCTGTTACTTAACACATTTAGACCAAGCTGGGTGTGGTACACACACCTGTAATCCCAATTACTTAGTGAGCTAAGGCAGGAGGATCACAAGTTAAGGCTAGCCTCCATAACTCAGTGAGGCCCTAAGCAACTTAGTGAGAATCTGCTTGCTCCTCAATCCATACTCCAGTATCCACCCCCCAAAAAAAGAAGAATCCCCACAGTCTTACTACTCTGCTATGCATGACCCATATTTCAATGTGCACTCTTCTGAATTTTACAACTTTACTTGATAAATACCCATTAGTTTCCATTTATAAGATTCTAAGAATTTATGTGGTCTTTTTTTTCTTTTCTCTCTTTTTTTTTTTTTTTTTAAGGGAGCATGTAAGAATCTATTACATCTTTCCAGGTAATTAAAGTAAAAAACCAAACTAAAAAAGGAAGATACAATTAAGTATTAGAAGAAAAAATATAAAAAGGAACTAACATACAAAATGCATTAAAAAAAAAAAAAAAAAGAGACAAGCCACATAAAGTACATTATAATTCAAAACAAATACAGAAAAGAAAATCTGCCAAGGGAGATGGCCAAAAGCCAAGATCCAGTAAGAAATGAAAGCTTGTTTTTCATTCCAAAGGGAACATGTGGCAATGTTTTTCCACTTCAACAAACATTATATAACCTGGGGCTGTAGATGTGGGAGAGCTTGTGTCAGGCCCAGGCTTCAATACCCAGCACCAAAAAGAAAAGTGAAACCTAATGTTGCACCAAATTTAACTACAAAGAACCCTTGGAGCAATATGTGAGGAGCCTTCTGGAGAGGAATATATTAATACACACCTTTATTATCTTGGCAGAGGGGAATATATTAATACACACCCTTATTATCTTGGCAGCCTCCAAGAGGATTCGGCACCGCTCCAAGCCAGATTTCTTACTCCATAGTTTGAAAGCAGCCTTTGCATTTTGAACAGCCAAATCTACTTCCTTTTCACCAGAACATGTGAAAGTAGCTATTATTCGGCCTATAAAAAAAGGGGAAAGTCAGCTTCATCTCAAATTGTTGCAACATATTTAAATAAAACTGTGTATTAATGTGTTTTTCGGGATCCCCTTCCTGTTTTTAAGTATGGTCTGATTTAGTGACCACTGCTATACAAGTAGTTTTTTTTTTTTTGGTAGTCATTGACCCCCTTGGAATCTAATAAAAGTTGCAGACCTCTCTCCAGAAAAAAGCACTTAACCACATTTCAGACTGAGAAAGATCATGTCCCTTGTTGTAAACTAACCATGTTTGGGCTGATAATCCCTGTCCTGTATTCAGAGTTGAGTTCACTAACATTAACTTTCTAAAAAATTGGTGCAACACTCCTTACTACTTCTCACAATGGGCGGGGGGTGGGGGGGGGATTGTAGCTCACTGGTAGAGCTCTTGCCTAGCACATGTGAGGCACTAGGTTCCATCCTCAGCACAAAATAAAATAATTTTTTAAAAATAAGAATCTCAGGGTCTTGCGAAATCAGAATTGAAAGGAATCAGTCTTCTGGATGTAAACTCTTTCAAATCCCTTTCTATTCTCTAACTCAGTCATACCACTGACACTGGATAAATATGGTTAATAAGCAGCAGTATCAGAAAAAGACATTACTAAAAGCAAGAAATGTTTTTCCCCAAAAAGAAAACAGTCTTTCTTACTCCAACTTTATTCCCTATCCCTACCTGGAGCAAAATACGAAAAAAAAAAAAAAAAATCAATTTCTTTAGACCCGTAGCCCAAGGATTGCAACTAAATCAACAAAAATTCTTTAAGAATAGCAACTCAACATTTCCTTTTCACAAGAATTCCTGGGACTCCGCTTTTTCCGGAGATATTAAAGCCTGCAATCTCTGACACACACTTGAGCAGCTAGCTGTAAGGCTGCAAAGGCAGCGAGGCAGACTGCAGGTAGATAAGGTCCCAGAGCCGTGTCCGTCCCCTCTCCGGGCCGGAGGGGCGGAGCCATGCTCCCGCCCAGCCGAGGCCAGCGGCGCTCCGCGGCCCTCCCGGTCCCTCCCAGTCCCCGGGGGGCCGAGCTACCTCACGGCTCCGCCACCCCTGCCCCCTGCCCCAGCACTCCCTGAGCACCCGGCCTGCCTGCCCGAGGCTCCCCCCGCGCCCCGCCGGTGCGGAGGAGGGCGGCCGCAGGCCCGGCCGGCTCTGCGGGGCGCCGCCCCAGGGTGACCGCCGCGCGTTACCGGTGGCGGGCTCGAAGGCCGTCTCGGTGCCGGAGGCGTCCACCGGCTCCACGCGGGCCCCGCCGCGATAGTTGAGAGGCTGCGACACTGTGAAGGTGCCAGTGCTCATGGCGGCGACGCCAGCAGGCCGAGCGGCGCGGAGCAGCGTGGGCAGCGTGGCTAGCAGGGCTCGGAGGACCATCTATCTGCGCGGAGGTGGGCGCCCGGCCGCGGGACGGGGCGGGGCCTGCGGGGGCGTGTCGCAGCGTTCTGGGCGTGGCCGAGGGCGGGGAGTGTGAGAGGGAGGCCTGATTGGCGAGTCGTAGCGGGCGGGGCGGGGCAGAGGGCGGGGTCTAGGCGGGGCCTCACTGCGGCGGGGTCAGGGGCCGACGGGTCCCAGGAAGAGCGGCGGGCGGGGGCAGAGAGGGCGGGGCCGGGGGGAGAGGAGGCCCCCTAGAGGGCGGGGCCGCGGAAGACTGGTCCCTGGGAGGGCGGCAGGTCCCAGGGCCCGGGGCGCTGGGGAGGCGCTGGCCTGGGCACAAAAAGTGGACGGTGGACCTGGGCCGCCTGGCACGGTGAGATCAGAGTTGGGGGAGAGCGCGGCCTCGGGGGGCGGAGCTAGGACACTTGGGGGTCGAGGTCTTGCCCGTCTTCACCAGGAGGGTGGAGCTGCACATTCGGGTCCTCCACCCCCAACCCCAACGGCTGAGGGGACACCCTTTCCCTGGTCAGTATTTGCATAGCACTTTGTGTGTGTGTGTGTGTGTGTGTGTGTGTGTGTGTGTGTGTGTGTGTGTTTGCGCACGCGCGCGGCCCGGAGGTCCCAGAGCCTCCAAGCATGCTAGACCCGGGCTACACACAGCCTGGCAGGACACCGTCAAAGCATTTTTGGAGCGTGTCATCTCATGCACTGATCCCAGGATCTCACTCTTGATCTTATCGCCCAGAGAAAGCAGAAGATTGGCCTGCCAGGGGTCCTACTTTAGTCGTTACTTCACCCTTAACCTGTTTTGTCCCGTCGACCAGATGGGGAACACCAATAAAAACTTAAATTTAGTATATAATCTATAATAATAAAATTAAATAATTATAATGTATACAAGCTCTAGATTATGACGTCCGACCTGTCTTAATGCACCTGCATCAATTTCACTGAAGTATTCCCAGATTTGAAAATGTGGGACTTGAGGGTTTTTTAAACGTATAATACTTGTTCAAGCATTACTGTGAAGGCCAGCGAAGGGGCTGCCAAGGAGATACACGGTACTGTGATGTGAAATGCTTTTAAATTCTAAAAGCAATGTAAATGCTGATGGTGACAAACAGTGACACAAACAAGCCTGGTGTACAGGGCACAAAGGGCGAAGGCCACATGTAAAGGTGTGGGGTGAGGGAAATCTTCCACCTGCTGCCCCGGCTCACCCAAGGTCTCAGACAGCAAAGGGATTTTGCACAAAGGCAGTCTTGTGCATTCTTACTCAACTTCTGTGCATCTGCATAGAGACCTTCATGAAGAGAAATCAGTCCATGATGTATGTGGACCTTCTCTTGCAGCTTGTTTCTCCTCCAGAGGATGCAGTCCTTGTAGTCTCTTCTTCTTCTCCTTCTTCTTCCTTCTTCCTTCTTCCTTCTTCCTCCTTCTTCTTCCTTCTTCCTCCTCCTCCTTCTCTTCTCTTTTCTTTTCTTTTCCCCCCTACCTGCCTTTAGCTACCAGCACATCTGCACAATATTAGGAGTGTGGTTTTCAGGTTAGAGCAGAAAATAAACTATTCTGGTGAATTTTTCCAACACCATATCAATTTGTTAATCCTTTCAATGCTACTGATAGGTGTAGGTTTTTGTCTTCAAATGGAAATGGTAGTGCACAAACTCAGAACACCTGGGCCAAACTCAGAGGACCACCTTTGTTATTATGTTATAGTTAAAGCTCCTTCCTGGGGTTTCATAAACTGACTTCAGACCACTCACGTATAATGGAATCAAGCCTTTATTGAAGCACACCGGTGGCAGCTGACCAGAACATAAAGCTGTTCCCCTGTCAACCCCAAACAATTGCAAGGGCACTCCTTATAAGCCTGAAAACCGCAAAAGGGATGTTCGGGGGTCCTGCCAATGCAACCAAGCCAGGTTACAGAAGCGGGAGAGTGCAGTCAAGCGGCGGGAAGCTTAACCAATCACAGCCCAGTCACCCCAGTTACAGAAACAGAGCCCCGTTACCCTAGTTACAGAAACAACGCCCCATTAGGTAGTTCCGTGTTCTTAAAGGTTTCTATAGCAAATGGAAAAGAACATCTTGCCCCAGTCATGACCCTTCTACGTGGCATGGTTGTTTTACAGGATGAAGTCATAAAACAAAATGGAGTCACCTCTGCTTCTCCTATCACAACTACTGTCCATCAGAAGCAGATGGTGACACCAGTATTTGGTGATATGCACCACAGGTCTCCAGGGTTACTGCAGCAAGGACGGGCGATTTATGTGTACAAACACTCTAAGTTCTGTTTGCTTGTTTTTATTTTTGCTAGTGGGGACTGAACCCAGAGGTGCTTTACCACTGAGCTACACCCCCAGTGTTTTTACTCTTTGAGACAAGGTCTTGCTCAGTTGCTGAAACTGGCCTGAAACTTTTCTATCCTCCTGCCTACACCTCCTGGATCACTGGGATTACTGGCATGTGTTGGTGGTGCCTGGCTGTATCTCAAATTTTATGGAACAATACCTATTTAAAATATTCTGCCCAACAAATAAATTTTGACTTGTCACATCATGATTTCTGATGTTTACTTTCAAAATGTAATCATGATGTCTGTTGATCTAATTCATAGATCATAAAAGTTGCAAGAAAAGCTGAGTATGGTGGCACACACCTGTACTCCCAGCAATTTGGGAGGCGGAGGCTAGAGGATCACAAGTTCAAGGCCAGGTTGGGCAACTTAGAGAGGCCCAAAGCTACTTAGCAAGACCCTGTCTCAAATTTAAAAACAAAAAAATTTAAAGGGTGAGGGCTGATGATGTTGCTCAGTGGTAACTGGGTTCAATAAACAGTACCAAAAATATATATATATTATATATTATATATTTCCAAATTTTGATCTGCACACAGATAATAAGGCTTACATTTCATGTGGGTAACACAGATTCTGTAGTAAAATCACCTTTTTAAAAATATATTTTATAATTGTATTGATTGTTGTAGTTCATAATTTTTTACTTCCAATTTTGGAAAAAAAATTGCTCTTTTTATGATTGTGTTTAGTCCCTAACAAGAGATATTTATTGTCTTTTTATATCACTGAAAAAAATATATATATATATAATAAGACATATGGTCTTTTTTATAAAATATATTATCTTTTTATTTATTTATTTTTAGTTTGAGTATCCAAATATATTTTCACATATATATTCATATATTTTCACATATATATAATACATATATATGTATTATATATTTATATATAAATGAATATATATATTTATATATAAATGAATATATATAGGGTATATTCATATATATATTCATTTATATATGAATATACCCTAATAGCAACCAAATTTCTGCTTATACATTTTCATATATATTCAATTACATAACTATAAACTATAACTAAAGCAAATTGTAAACATCCATCTCAAAAGAAAAATAACTATATGCAAGTTTATATCCACTTCAATATTTTTATGTGTATTTTTACACATATATATCCTGTATATGGATAAAAATGTTTCATCTCTAAACTAGCCCTATTTTTCTACATTAGCTCTATACCTACCAATGCACCTCAGAGAAACCTCTATACATATAAACCATAACATTATACGAATGTACCTATAATATTTGGGGATATAAGGTCATAAATTTAAATAAAAACCCATAGATATTATATATATATGATATTATATATATATATATATATATATATATATACACACACACACACACACACACACACTCATTTCCATAGGCAAAACCCAGATTTCACACATAATATGACAATATTGCTTATCTTAAAAATAATCCATAAAATGTGTTATATATATATATTTAATATATACTATTACCTCTATATTCATATTTCTATTCATATATACTGATACATATGTTCCAAAGGTAACCCGTCCCCTAAATCAAAGTAGTAGCTCAGAACTAAACCTAACCCTACCATAATCATAAGCCTTTTCAACAAAAGTTATAAATATTACTGAATATCCATATGTATTTTCACATACATATTCCATATGTTTATATGCATTCATATTTATGTGTATGTACCCTAATGACAAGCCAAATCCTACCCATAAATTTTCATAGATATTCAGTTGCATAATCATATCCTATATCTTACCAAAACTGTAAACATCCACCTCAAAATAAAAATAACTACACACAAATCCATATCCATTTAAATATTTTCATGTCTATTTTTACATATATGTTCACGTCTGTAT
The DNA here is from genome assembly GCF_048772815.1 of Callospermophilus lateralis. Taxonomy (NCBI): domain Eukaryota; kingdom Metazoa; phylum Chordata; class Mammalia; order Rodentia; family Sciuridae; genus Callospermophilus; species Callospermophilus lateralis. The sequence goes on along the minus strand of NC_135317.1, from coordinate 108,574,802 downwards.
TAATATGTATGGTTAAAATGTTTGAACCCAGTACTACTGTGTTGTGGTCTATTTGACTCTTGAAGTTGAGAAGGGTTTTTGATGTACATAGATACCCCATTGTTTGGGATATATATATATATATATATATATATATATATATATTTTTTTTTTTTTTTTTTTTTTTTTTTTTTTGGTTCACCCACCTGCAGAGAAGCTGCCGGTCTGCTTTCTTGGTTTCATGCCACGGAGCAGCCAGTAAAATCACTTTGAAAAGAGATTTTTTGGTGTTTGATAAAGAACAGAAAACACTTAAATTTACCTCAGTATACATAATCAGTCAAAAGTAGGTTCATCTCTGAATTAATTAGCTTTCAGGTCAGTTGCATTGTCCAAGGCAAAAATGGCAGTGGCTTACACAAGAAGTTAATGGATTTCTCCGTCATGCTGAGCAGTCAAGGGATAATGTGGTGGCTGCAAAGAGTTAGGCCTTCAGGCACCCTGGTCTTGCTTCTCTGCCGTCCTATGCCTCAGCGTCCCCGGGTCCCTGGAGAGCCAGTGCACTGAGCTCCTGACAGAAGCGCTCTGGCACAGCGACACAGTGAGGTCTTTCATGTCAGCAACGAGCATCCAAAGTGACTCTGACACAAGCATCTCAACCGTGCTCAAAACCACAAGGCCTTGCTTCCGAACTCTGACCCAGAGCACGGATTCTGTGGGTGTGCGTCTGAACAGGGTTCTGTTGATGCGTCAGTGGGATGACAGCACTTATGTACCCTCCTCCCAGAGACCACAGTGCCCACTACACATCTGGAGCGTGAGCAGATGCTCAGGAAGCAATCTGCTTGGTGTCTCCACACCCCGTCTCCCAGACTTCTGGAGCACATCGCTGTGTGGCAGGTGACAACTCTTAAACCCTCTCTGGGAAATGCTGCTTCAGGATCACGTGCCAAAATTAACAAAAACACAGTGTGGACATAGTTTGAAAGTAAAGGGACATAGCATAAAGCGAGTCATTTTTCTCTGAAGCAGGAAAAACATCACCTGCTGGAAACGAGGAGGAAAGAAGGTGGAGCTGAGATGGCGCTCCGTCACATCTCCCGCCTGCTCCTCCAGCTGCGTGGGTCCTGACCCCTGGGACGCAGTCTACCTCCAGCCCAGGCTGCTCTCAGTTCCCATGAACGCACCTCACCACCTCCTGGACCAGCCAAGCTCTGAGGCCGCGCACAGAGATAGGAAACGTGCTGACCAGGAGTGACAGGCACTGTTGAGAACCAGGGCGGAAGGGTGTTTCCACCTCACCCGTCAGCCCCAGGGTGCAGCAGGCGACTGGCTCATCCAGTCAAGGATGCTTCCTGTGGATGAGGGAAACAACGGAACTGAACGAGGGCTCTGGGCAGGGTGTCCCTGAATGGCGGCTTTATTAAGGGTTGATAATAAAATGAGAAAAAGAGAGAAAAAGGGAAAGGCAGGGTGTGGGGACTCCCAGGACATGGGGGGGGGGGGGGGCCGAGAGGGAGGGACAATAGATGCTGTCTAGAGATTTCTGGGTTCAGGATTGCAAAGTGGTGGTGAGGTACGTTCATGGGAACTGAGAGCAGCCTGGGCTGGAGGCAAGCTGCGTCCCAGAGGAGAGGAACCACGCAGCTGGAGGAGCAGGCGGGAGATGTGGTGACGGAGCCACATCTTAGCTCCAGCCCTTAACACGTGAGCCATCTGCAGGAGCCATGTAAAAAGACGTGAAGGGTGAAGTGGTTCAGAGAGCAGCAGTTACTCACGTTGGACTGGCCTTCTACGCAGGTGTCCGACACCTGAGAAGGAGCCAGGAGAAAGGCTGGGAGGGAAAAGAGCAGGCCGGTCGGTTAGGCCTGACAAGTCTGAGGGACGGGCCCGTGTGTTGCCGCAGCAGAGCCAAGGTCGAGAGAAGCCTGCCACAGCCTTCTGCAAGGGGCCTTGGCGTCCACCGCCCTGGAGTCCTCCCCTGTCCTCAGCCGTGAGAGCCTCCTGCTCTCAACCGTGATGCGACAAGGGCACCTGCTCACATTGCTGCCTTACGCAATGAGAAAACTGGACCAGGACAGGGGACAATGCCCAGCACTGGACAACAGGAAGCACAGGACAGTGCTCACATTGCTGCCTTACGCAATGAGAAAACTGGACCAGGACAGGGGACAATGCCCAGCACTGGACAACAGGAAGCACAGGACAGTGCTCACATTGCTGCCTTATGCAATGAGAAAACTGAACCAGGACAGGGGACAATGCCCAGCACTGGACAACAGGAAGCACAGGACAGTGCTCGCTGAGAAGGGAGCCGAGGGGACCCTCGAGTTCCCAGCTCTCTGCCTAGAAGGTGTCAGAAGGTGTTTCCAGGCCACACTGCAGGAAGGGCAATGTCAAGAGTTGAGAAGGCCGCGGGGCAGAGTTTGTGGGGGCTGTCCACAGAGTTTTAGGGATCCGTAGAGTCCCCCCATTGACCTCCCTTGTTTTACCAAGATATATCCAGCATAAAAATCATGTGCACTATAAGGTCACAGTGGGCTGCTCTGATGACCTGCTCAGCCTCAGTGATCACCCAGATAAGCTGCCATCACCCTGCCAGGTGTCCTCGGGGTGAGGGCGTGTGGGGAGGACACTTGGGACCTACTCTCCTAGCCCATCTCAAGTGCGTGGTATGGTAACTTCAGTCACCGCGCTGTGCATCAGACCTCCAGAGCTTGTTCATCCTGGGTGACTGAGCTGCTGGCCCTCTGACCAACACCTGCCATTTCTCCCACTGCCAACCACTGGAACTACTACTCTCCTTGCAAAGTCCCTCAATCTGAGGTGGAAACTACCCAGAGCCAAGGGAAAGCCACCAGAAAGGAATGTAGAAAAACCCCTTGAGCTCATGTAGGGAATGGGACGCCTTGGGTTCCCTCCAGAGGAGAAAGGCATCTAGGGTGCTAGGTGAGTCCTCAACCCAGGGACCAAACCCCAGGCTGAAGGCTGCCCTGCGCTGCCCATCAAAGGTCAAAGGCAGGCCTCAGAAGGACCCACCAACCCAAACAGCTTACTTCTGTACCAGAAAAAAATGATTCCAGGTTATTTAAAGGAACACACACAAAAAGCCCAACACCTAGCAAAGTAAAAACCACAGAGTCCTGGAGCCAACAGGTAATTATCAGGTATGACTCGGGGTGGGGTCAGTGGGACAGCACTGGCTTAGCACCCCCAGCACCTCAGAAGGAAAAATGCAAAGAAACAGAAAAGGACAACCGGTAGCCAGCTGGAAAACCCGTCAAGAGAAACAGACCTGGAGACCACACAGATGGCAGATGGTGTTAAGCCCATTGCCACACTTTGTAAGCCAGGTGCAGGGTGCATGCCTGTAGTCCATCAGGTTCCAGAGGCAGAGGGAGGAGGCGGGAGGATCCCAAGTTTGAGGCCAGTCTGGGCATTTTGAAGAGATCATGTCTCAAAATAAAACATAGAAAGGGCTGAGGAGGCTGGGGGTTGGGGGAGAGGCTTGTGGGAAGCCGGTGGTGGCAGTTGGGCTCTGAGGGTTTTTCCTGAGGAGCGGTTTTGTTTGGCGTGTGTGGTTCTAAAAATAAAGTTAGTTTCTTTTGACAAGTGGCTCCTGAATTGTGCCCAGCCAGACTGCGGCATTTGGTGGCTCGCACGGGGAGCGACTGAGGGTAAGTAAACTGCCCGCCCCTGAGGGTAGGGTGAGAGGATGGGTAGCCATTTTAAGATTCCTCTTTTGTTTTACTTCATTTTTGTTTTAAGTTGCCTGTCCCTGGAGATGAGTGAGACGGAAGAAAAACCGCTCACATCTGAGGAACAGATAGGGAGAAAGGATGGATGGACATTTCAGGAGGATAGAAAGGCTGATATAATGAATTTTTGTTGTTCCCTTTTTGTTTCATTCTGTCTCGGTTTTGTTTGGCGTCATCTTGTTGGGTTGTATTATAGTAGAAATATGGGATCAGAAATTAGTAAAAAACAAACCGAAAGAGTGTTAAGTAAATTGTTAGAGGAAGGAGGCATCCCAGTAAAATCAAGAACAGTTAGGACATACGTTGATACAATACAAAAATGTAGCCCATGGCTTTTTAAGGAGGAGTTGTTAAATATATCACAATGGAACCATCATGGTGAAGATTTAAAAAGAATAGAAAAGAACAGCCCAGGAACTCTGCCAGTTGGCACATTGCCATTGTGGACGTTCGTATCTGGTTTGCTTAGTCCAAAGCCTTCAATTCAGACAAAGGTAGAGGAAGGAGAAGACATATTGATTCAAGTAAAAGAGAAGGTCTCTCAAGTTAGTCAGAAAGAGGAAAAGATTCAAGTAAAAGAGAAGGTCTTTCAAGCTAATCAGACAGAGGAAGGAAGTTTAGAGCAGAAAAAGCCATCAGGGGGAAAGTTACAAAAGGAGACTGCTACTAACACCTTTTTATCACCAGAGGGCATAAGTGTCCAACCAACAGCGCCACCTCTACAGGAGACTGCTACTAACACCTTTCTATCACCAGAGGGCGTAAGTGTCCAACTGACAAGGCCACGTCCATATGCTGAGAGGCCCCCAACCCCCGCAGTGGATAGTTCAGATCCTGAGACAGGATCTCAAGTATTAACATGCCCTGTATTTGAGGTAGGAGGGCAGCGAATTTACCATACTTTAAATTTCAAAACAGTGAGGCAGCTAAAAGAGGCTGTAACAACCTATGGTCCTCAAGCACCCTTCACTGTAAGCTTGGTCGAATCCATTACCAACTTGAACATGACGCCAGCAGATTGGGCTAATATGTGTAAAGCTGTGCTAAATGGAGGACAATACCTGTTATGGAAGGGTGCCAATGAGGAATTTTCCAAAGAGACGGCTAGGCGAAATGCAGCAGCTGGTTATCCTCAGAGAAATCTAGATATGTTGTTAGGAAAGGGACCTTATGAGGATCAGCAGCAACAAATTGCATATGATCCTGGCGTATATTTACAAATTGCTGTAGATGCAGTTAAGGCATGGAAGACTTTACAAGGACATGGAGGTTTACAAGGTCAATTATCTAAGGTAATACAAGGAGCTAATGAACCTTATGCTGAATTTGTAGATAGGCTTATTCAAACAGCTACCAGAGTTTTGGGGAATACAGAACAAGCAATGCCATTAATAAAACAACTGGCTTATGACCAAGCGAATCGTTGGTACAGAGATATCATTAGACCATGGAAACATGAAGATTTAAACACATATATTAAATTATGTAGAGACATTAATGAACAAGAGCAACTCATGGCAGCTGCAGTAAAACAGGCTTTAGATGCCAGAGACATTAATGAACAAGGGAAAATTGTGGCAGCTGCAGTAAAACAGGCTTTAGATGCCAGAGATATTAATGAACAAGGGCAAATTGTGGCAGCTGCAGTAAAACAGGCTTTAGATGCCAGGCCAAGAACATGCTACAATTGTGAATAAACAGGACATTTTAAAAGGAATTGCCCCATAGGAGGAGGGTTTAACAAAGCTAGGTATCAAAGGAGTAGAATACCGGGTATTTGCCCACGATGCCATAGAGGGAGACATTGGGCTAATGAATGCCGTTCTCAAACCACCATAGAGGGTACTCCATTATCAAAAAACGAACAAGGACCAAGTGTTTATCCACGATATCATGGAGAAAAGCATCGGGCTCCATTGCCAAAAAATGGATAGGGGGGCCCAATGCTCCGGGGCCCACAACCACAAATATACGGAGCACTGGAGGAACCCAGCAACCCCATCAGGGTAGTGCCCAGGACACATTGTCCATCAGATCCCTCATCAGACAAACCAGAGGGAGCGCAGGGTTGGACATCTGCACCTCCGCCAGATCAGTACTAACTCCAGAGATGGGAGTTCAAATCATTCCCACAGGAGTAAAAGGACCTCTTCCCCAAGGAACAGTAGGCTTATTATTGGGACGCAGCTCTTCTACTCTAAAAGGACTTATGATAAGTCCTGGGGTAATTGATATTGATTATGAAGGTGAAATAAAAATTATAGCCAGTTCTCCAAAGGGTATATCAGTAATTTCACCAGGAGATAGAATAGCACAGTTACTAATAATACCAGCCTACATGATAAATTTTCCAGTCGTACTGTAGAAAGAGGTTCCAAGGGATTAGGCTCCACAGGTGTAGATTGGGCTATGCTGTCTTTAAATTTAGATTCTCGCCCCATGCTAAAACTAAATATTCAAGGACATGAATTTAATGGGTTACTGGATACAGGTGCAGACCTTAGCATCATCTCTCGTCAAGAATGGCCAAAACGTTGGCCATTACAACAAGCCACTCAAACGCTTCAAGGCCTAGGAGTGGCGACTAATCCCCATAGAAGTGCAATGGTATTAGATTGGAAGGATCCTGAAGGATGTGAAGGAACTATACAGCCATATGTATTGGATCATCTTCCTGTAAATTTATGGGGACGAGATGTCCTAGATCAATTAGGTTTGACATTAACAAATAACATCAACCAAAATGCACCCACTATTATGACTAGACAAGGTTTTAGGAAAGGAAAAAGATTAGAAAAACAAGAACAAGGTATAGCAGCACCAATACAAATAGATCAAGGAACAGACAGACATGGGTTGGATTTTCAGAAAGGGCCACTGAGACAATAAAAATTACTTGGAAATCAGAAAGACCAGTATGGGTTCCTCAGTGGCCCCTGACTAAAGAAAAGATACAAGCAGCCCATGACCTGGTCAAACAACAATTAGCAGAAGGACATATACAACCTTCTGTAACTCCCCATAATACTCCCATTTTTGTCATCAAAAAGAAATCTGGTAAATGGAGATTATTGCAAGATTTAAGAGCCATTAATAATGAGATGGTTATTATGGGACCTGCTCAATCGGGGATTCCTCAATTGTCTGCTTTGCCAAAAACTTGATATGTTTTAGCTATAGATATTAAAGATTGTTTTTTTTTTTCAATTCCAATTCATCCTAAGGATAGTCCACGTTTTGCATTTACTATCCCTGCACTGAATCATGAAGGTCCTGATCAGAGATATGAATGGAAAGTACTCCCTCACGGGATGGCTAACAGCCCAACTATGTGTCAAATTTATGTTAACAAAGTAATCCAACCACTTAGAAATCAAAATCCTGAACTACAAATATTTCACTATATGGATGATGTATATTATTAGCACACAAAGCTAAAAACACATTGCTAGAATGTTATGCCACACTTACAAACTTATTAAAAAATTATAATCTAGAGATAGCAATAGATAAAGTACAATTAAATTTTCCAATTAATTATTTAGGAGTTCTATTATCCTCAACCATGGTCCGTCCACCAAAAATTCAAATACGAGTAGATCAACTCAAATCACTTAATGACTTTCAAAAGTTATTGGGAGACATAAATTGGATAAGGCCTTATCTAGGCATACCAACAGGAGAGTTGGGACCTTTATTTGATATCCTAAAAGGTCCATCAGATCCAAATTCACACCACATGTTAATGCCTGAAGCAAGAAAGGCATTAAAAATCATTGAAACATATATGGAAAATATGCATTTGGATAGAATTGATATAAGTTTGCCTTTATTATTTATTGTACTACCAACAAAAAATATTCCTACAGGAGTATTTTGGCAAGAAGTTCCATTATTATGGATACATTTATCTTATTCTCCTAACACTATTCTTACTAGGTATCCTGAGGCTGTAGGACAATTAATACTCAAAGGAATAAAAGCAGCAAAGGGAGTGTTTGGAATTTCTCCCAATAAAATTATTACTCCATATACTGTGAATCAAATTGATGAGTTAGCTAATGAGTTAAATACTTGGGCAATAATCATGTGCAAATATAATGTTTCATTTGATAACCACTTACCATGTAATCCTTTATTGTCTTTTTGGTCATCGCATCCTGTAATTTTTCCAAAAAATGACAAGAAAAACACCTATCGTGAATGCTCCAAATATATTCACTGATGGATCAAATAATGGTACAGCAGTAATAGTTACACCTGATCAAACTTTTACATTTTTAGTACCCAAACAATCAGCTCAAAAGGTAGAGCTTAATGCAGTATTACAAGCTTTTGTGATGTTTAAAGATTCTGTATTTAATTTATTTTCCGATAGTCAGTATATAGTTAATGCTATAGTATCCCTTGAAGATGCTGGTAGGATTTCCCCTTCCTCTACTGTTTTCTCTTTTCCTTCCACTATACAAAGTCTAATCTGGGACAGAAAAGATCCATTCTTTATAGGACATATCAGGGCACATACAGGATTGCCTGGAGCCCTTAGTTTGGGCAATGATTTAGCAGATAAAACTACACATGACATACATATTTTCTCTACATTAGAAGAAGCTACAAATTTTCATAAAAAGTTCCATGTCAATGCTAATACTTTACAAAAGTGTTTTAAAATAACTAAGGAACAAGCTAGACAAATAATAAAACAATGTCAAAATTGTGTGACCTTTTATCACAAGTTAATCTTGGAATCAATCCTAGAGGATTGATACCTAACCATATTTGGCAGATGGACATCATACACTTGCCAGAATTTGGAAAATTAAAATATTTGCATGTTACAGTTGATACTTCCGGATTTTTGATGGGCTCCCTTCATGCTGGAGAAAAAACTAAAGATGTTATAGCTCATTGCTTACAAAATTTTGCCACTATGGGCGTTCCAAAACAGTTAAAAACAGATAATGCCCTGGTTATACTTCTACCTCTTTTAAACAATTTTTCTCATCATTTGGCATTACTCATATAACAGGAATCCCATACAATCCACAGGGACAAGGCATAGTTGAAAGAGCTCATCAAACTATTAAAATGTACTTATTAAAGCAAAAAGAAGGAATTGGGAAGGGGTATATATTCCCAAAGATAAACTTAAAATAACTCTTTTTACTCTAAACTTTTTAAATTTGGATTCATCAGGGCTTAGTGCTGCGGAAAGGCATATGTGTCCAAAAAATGTACATAAGCCCAAGGTACTTTGGAAGGATATTCTAACAGGACAATGGAAAGGTCCTGACCCAGTAATTGTCTGGAGTCTGTTTGTGTGTTTCCACAGGGAGAACAGCAGCTGATTTGGATTCCAGAGAGATTAACTAAGGTCCTGACCCAGTGATTGCCTGGAGTCAGGGGTCTGTTTATGTGTTTCCACAGGGAGAACAGCAGCTGATTTGGATTCCAGAGAGATTAACTAAAGCGATTTCTACAGACCAAAAAGAAGATGATTTGGCTCAAATCCATAACAGCTGATATCCAGAACTCCAGTTTGGCTATTCTTACATCTGCAACAGAACCAGGATGCTTTTTTCAATATCTATTTTATTATTGCCCTTTCCCATATCATGAAGTTCTATTTTATTTTGAGCTCATACAGACCTAGGTTAATGTTTTGCTGATCAGTTCTATTTTTTTGACTATAGAGTTTTTAAACATTGCAATGGAGATTTCACCTGTAAAAAGTTATAAGGCCTTTACTATTATGTTATGTGTTGTATGTATTATATTATGTGTGCACACTTGTGTTTTGTGTTATATGTTTGAATGTACATATGTCCATATATCATATATGATGAGCACTCATGAAAAAATGGATCCAAATTTTTTTTTATTTCACATGATTTAAATGGTTTAATTTAAATTGTGTAAACAACTGTTGAGGATTGCTTTAATATGTGAACAAAAAAGGAGGTTAACAGATCTGTTTGTTTACTTTCACCTTTCCTTTTCATTATATTTAATAATTCTCTTCAAGATAATGTAAATTGTTAAGAAAACTGTTTTCTTTTAGTGCCTTCTGGAAAATTACATAATTTTTTCTTTAGCCATTATTGCCAGAATTCCTATCTTCATCCCAGTGCCAGTGAAGACAAAGATAAAACCAATCTACAGCTTCTGCAATAGCCATCACTGAACTGCTTGCAGAACTTGCCTGGACTATGTGTCACTTGTATGCATTGTGAACTCACTTGTATGCATTGTGAACTATCTGTTGGTGCAGCGACTTGTGGTAGTGTTGGGGTATTTATGCTGATGGTGTCATCGGTGGTACAATTTTTCCAAAAGGAGCCGTCAATTGGCTTGGTGTATCTTCCTCCCTTCTGCTTGTCATGATCGTTCAGCTAAAATTTGGGGGCCAACAGAGGTGAGGCAAAGAACCTCACCCCCCCCCCGCTGGTATAAAGACCTTTCCACAGGTGTGGCTGTATACTGGACCGGTAGTCAGTGATGGGTAAGATCCAATTACAGTGGTACCAACCTAAGACAGGAGGCTAATGCCTTGAGGTCAGCTCATCCAATGACGGGTAAGAACCATATGTACTATTGGACAACCTAAGGCAGGCACAGTCCCTAAGCCACATGCTTGTTGTTTAAACAGAGAGGGGGAGATGTTGAGAGCCACAGCCGAAGGGGCCCCAGCAAACTTTCAGACTGCCAGCTGATGATTGGCTCACAGCAGCCCCAGCAACATCTAGCTGATTGGCTCCTCTGCAGTGATGCTCATTGGGCTGTTTCCCTGCCCTTTCAGGCCACGGAGCTGCTCATTGGGGGACTTTTTTGGCTCCGCCCATGCGACCCAGCCAATCGGCCTCAAGAGCAGGAGGATTGTGGGAGGTGGAGAGGCTGGTGGTTGGGGGAGTGGCTTGTGGGAAGCCAGTGGTGGCAGTTGGGCTCTGAGGGTTTTTCCTGAGGAGCTGTTTTGTTTGGCCTGTGTGGTTCCAAAAATAAAGTTAGTTTCTTTTGACAAGTGGCTCCTGAATTGTGCCCAGCCAGACTGCGGCAGAGGATGTAGCTCAGGGGTGAAACATGCCTGGGTCAGTCCATGGTACAAAAAATAAAATAAAATAAAAAATAAAAGAGGGTAAATTATAAACATGAGGAGGAAAGTGGGAGACAAATAAAAGACCTGTGTCAAAATTGTAAGATGAAAAACATATTTTCTGCAATAAAAAATACACTGGGTGGCATTAGCAGATTAGATAATGCAGAAGAAAAAAATCAGTGGATTTGAAGACAGCGGCAGAAACTCTGAAGGAAACAGAGAAACGAAAAAGCAAGCGGACACATGTCGGTGGGCTGTGGGCTGTCTGTGACCCACACGATGTCCCTCAGAAGAGACAGGCGGAATCACAGGCTTGCTGATCTGAGAAGTTCAATGAGCCTCAAGCAGAAGAAACATCAAGAAAACCCTCCAAAGCACATCCCAGTCGAGAGCCAAAAGCCTGTGGCGGAGGGGAACTCTAAAGCAGGCCCGGGGAGTAGGCTTTCTTTACAGGTTCACTTTTGCATCCTGATTGCTGCAAGGAGCCTGAGGTTAATTTCCTGTTGAAGTTGGTGGGGTTCCCGGGGCATGAGGAGAGCATCTCGCTTTGTTGCCTGCTGGTCTCCAGTTGGTGAGCTCAAGAGCGGCTCCCGCCTCAGCCTCCCGATGAGCTGGGACTGCAGGCCCAGGCCACACGCCCCGCTGGTGACCGGGAGTTCCAGGCCGGGTTTCCTGTGGTCTCGGCTTTGCTCTCACTTCAGAACTTTAAACACACCTAGTCCAATTTTCCTATTCGGTACTAACAGCCTCACCCAGAGTGCTCTTCCAGACAGCCCTTAGTCCTGCACTCTCTCTGCTCCCTTCCCCAAAGCCTCTCTCTCACTGTCCTGACCTCGGAGCTGGAGGAACAAGCAGGTGGGACTGAGACGAACTCGGGCCTTCCCCCCAGGCCTGCACTCTGCGACTCAGCCCTTGCTCTTAGGGCGAGGGCAGGCGGCTTTTCTGAGTGGACATGGTCCAGATGTCCTTTGTTTGTCTTCTTTTGTTTACACACCAGTGGCCTCATCTTTCTTGTAGTACCTGGCTCAAGAGCAAGCGGCCAATTCAGGCTTACACTGGCTCGTCCTACCCCCTTCCCAGAAGCACAGTAGGATGTCTGCCTTTCAGGTTACCATAGCAACAGTTTTACCCGCCTTTTTGCCACACATAGGAGGACACCATCTTTTTAGCCAAGGGCATCTGTTCCTAGCCTCCTGCTGAACACAATAAAAACATTTTTAATTTATTTAGTGGTGCAGGGGATCAAACTCAGGGCCTTAAACATGCTAGGCAAGTGTCCCACCACTGTGCTATGGCCCCAGCTCCTAGAAATGTATCTGCAATCTACCTAACACCAGAGCCTCAAGATCTGTGGACATGGGCAGGGCAGAGGCAACCCTGCCCACAAAGTTACCAAAGGACTCAGGATGCATCTTCAATACATGGCCACCAAGGATGCTTTCAGATCCCCCTGCAGGTCACCAGCAAAGAAAGAGAGCAAGACGTTCAGTGGTCAGGCGTGGAAGTGTCCCTGTCACTTGTCTTCCCAGGCCAGCAGAGAGAACTCAGTCACGCAGAATGTCAGCCCAGGTAGTTAGCTACAGAGGAGCAGGAACGAAGGAAGGGACCCCAACCCGGCACTGACCAACCCAGAGGTACCAGTCTTCTTCCACACTCCAGAAAAAGGCCCCGCACACTCTCCTATAGATTTATGCATCCTGTACCCCAGGCCATGGGCACACCCACAAGCTGGTCTGGAGGTCAGCTGACCATCACATGACCTTCCACCAGGGGTACGGGGCCAGAGAGGACAAATCGACCCAGGCACACAGGCGCAAGCCCCCAATTTTCACAAAGCATGGTGAAGACTCCTCCCACCCAACAGCAGCTACAGAGCACACGGCCCTACAGGCGTGGCAGGGCCTCCCACCACCAAAGAAGCCAAAGCCTAGGGTCCTGGACCACCTGCAGCTCTCTCCAGGGGACTTGCGTGAACCTGCCTTAACTT